>NC_037688.1:38179111-38468270 GCF_003255815.1 Theropithecus gelada
TTTTGTGGAAAATTTTTTTTTTTTTTTTTTTTTTTTTTTTTTTTTTTTTTTTTTTGGAGAGGGAGTCTCGCTCTGTCACCCAGGCTGGAGTGCGGTGGCGCCATCTCGGCTCACTGCAAACTCTGCCTCCTGGGTTCACGCCATTCTCCTGCCTCAGCCTCCCGAGTAGCTGGGACTATGGGTGCCCGCCACCATGCCCGGCTAATTTTTTGTATTTTTAGTAAAGAAGCCCCAGCCTCTAGCACACTAGTTGGCATGTGTATTAGCATTCACTAGTTAAAAAATCCTAAACTGGCCGGGCGCGGTGGCTCACGCCTGTAATCCCAGCACTTTGGGAGGCCAAGGTGGGCGGATCACGAGCTCAAGAGATCGAGACCATCCCGGCTAACACAGTAAAACCCCATCTCTACTAAAAATACAAAAAGTTAGCTGGTCCTGGTGATGGGCGCCTGTAGTCCCAGCTACTTGGGAGGCTGAGGCAGGAGAATGGCGTGAACTTGGGAGGTGGAACTCACAGTGAGCCAAGATGGCACCACTGCACTCCAGCCTGGGTGACAGAGTGAGACTCTGTCTCAAAAAAAAAACTGACTGACTCTTATGAGGCATCAAATCCTGGAATCCTTTGCAGGTGGGGTGAGTACACCGGGAGTGGAAACTGGAAAAACATTGAGTTAGTAAAGACAGGTACTTGGTGCCTTTAATTTCAGCCTACGTCTCAGATGGAAAGGCTCCTGAGTAATAAATAATAGAGCACACTTTGGGCATAGTTCATTCACTATTCTTCCAGACACATTTCGAATACCATTCAAAGCAAGCCGTGAAAGCTCTGATTAATATACAACACAGAGCTCTCTCTATATACTCTCAAGGGTAAAAATACTGCTGAAAAGTCAGTTCTTTTTAAAGCTGAGCATCTAACACCACCTTGTGAATGATAATAAATGGCAGGCTAAGCTGCAAGGTAGCCCAGCCCTCTGTCTGGGTCTGCAAGTTTTATTTACACAAAAATGCATACCCGTTCTTTGGCCAAGAGACCATGATTGTCTTCCGGTGAGATAAGATTTCCTATGGGACTCCTGGTATTTCACAATTTCAACTTGGTCAGAAATAGCAACCCAAACTCTCATGGGTTTGTTTTTCTTTTTTTTCTTTTTCTTCTTCTTCTTCTTCATAATTCCCATTCAAGCAACATTAGGAATGTACATGTATTTGCTCTTAAAATAATATTCAAGTTATCATTCCTACAATTGGATACGTTTAGGATTTTTTTACAACTTCAAATCTTGCTGAATATTTAGGGAAAAGATGTATAGATAAGGGACAAAAAAATGTTGTAAGAGAGAAAATCCATACACCACCATCTTCATCCCACTAAGTATGGACATAGAAACTTAATATGAAAATGGAAACTCTTGAACTAAACATCTTCAGAAGAGTGGCATTTGGACATTCTAGAATGGAACATGGCAATACCAGTTTTAATCCAAGAAGACATTCTTCCACGGGTGGTTCCTCTGAAACACAAGCAAGCTCCTTGCTTCTTGATGGTAGTATATTTTTCCTATTCACAGAAGCCTATAGCATGATGAAGTAGAAGTTGCTGGCAACTGGGGCATTTGTCTTACCATACTTTAAAAAAACCACCAAAAAACAGCCATCTGGGTACTCTGAGAATCAAATCAGGTGCTGTATGTGAATGCAATTCACAAAGGGTTTTGGACACTGGTCACTCTCTCTTCTAGGCCCTTCAACACCTAAGCAAATACCTTGTGTAAAGAGTCCTTCTCATGGTCTTTATCTGCTGTCACATCTTTTTCCCACTTTTTTATGGGCTTCTTGAAGACAGAATCTGTGTCATCATCATCATATCTCCAGCAGTTACAAGAATGAGGCACCTTATGAGCATATCTTGAGAAAGTAGACGAATGAATGAATACATGAAGAATGAACTAGAGGAAGTCAGGATGTTGCCATAATACTATGAGAAGACTTGTCAATCAATAAGGCTATCTCCCCACCATGACAAGTAGCTAGAAGGAGAGCCCCTCATACTAAATGCTAAAACCACCAACAAAACCAGGAGAAAGGCAACCCTCCAGCACATCCCACTCAAAATAAAATTCCCTATCTACAAAAGGATTGTGTTGTCAACTTTCCATACTAAGAGTGGTCCCCCACATAGAGGGGAACAACACACGCTGGGGCCTGTCAGAGGGTGGAGGTTGGGAGGAGGGAGAGAAGCAGGAAAAATAACTAATGGATATAAGGCTTAAAACCTGGGTGATGAAATAATCTGTACAACCAACCCCCATAACACATATTTACCTACATAACAAACCTGCACATCCTGCACACGTACCCCTGAGCCTAAAATGGAAGTTAAGAAAAAAAGATGGCCCCTATATTTCAGCAGTTATTCTGAATTAAGAAGTTAGATGCCTGGCTTTCAAAATATTATGTGCAACGATGCTTAATTGTGAGGATAGGTTAGATGCCAGCATCTCTGTCACCAGAAATGCAGGAACAAATGTGGAGGAAAAAAAACGTAAAGAACACAAAGCCATCCTAAGCTCCGCAATAACCTTAGTCAATGAGTAATGCCCAGTGAGTATAAGGTAAGAGCTAACTTTTTTCTACTTGTAATGTACATTTTATCCATTTAGTTGCTCAATACCTATATTAGCCTTTTGGAGTATTTAGTAGTATATTAGTCTGCTAGCGCTGCTATAGCAGAATACCACAGATTGGGTAGCTTAAATAACAGAAATTTATTTTCTCATAGTTCTGGAGGCTAGAAGTTCAACATCAAGATGCTCGCAAGTTGGTTTCTGGCGAGGCCTCTCTTCTCAGCCTGTAGATAGCCACCTACTCACTGTGTCCTCAAATGGTGGAGGGAGACAGATCTCTGTATCTCTTCCCCTTTTTATAAGGACACCAATCCTGTTGGATTAAAGCCCCACCCATATGATCTCATTTAACCTTTATTATTTCCTTAAAGCCCCTCTCTCAAAATCCAGTCATATTGGGGGTTTGAGCTTCAAAGTATAGGTACGGTGGTGGGGAGATAAATTCAGTCCATAACAAGCAAACAAACTAAATTTAATGCATACGTTTTTCATTCCTTCATCTGTGAATATTTATTGAAGAACTACGGTGTATCAGATGCTCACTAGGTGACAGAGACACAGCAGTGCCCAAGACAGCCATAGTCCCTTTTCAGCCTCATGGAGCTTTTCATCCACTACTAGAAATGGGAATTAAGCACCAAACTATACAACTAATTTCAAAAGTGATAATGGGGAAGAAGAATTAATAGTATAAGACAAATGTAACAAGCATAACTCAGAGCCTATAACTTCATGTGCAAATTGAGATGTTTGGTCATGTGCAGGGCACCACAAAAAATACAAATTTATATCATGGGTGAAAAAAAAAATGAAGAGAAAACCAGTACTTATGAATGAAATACGATTGTGTCTGCCCTCTCCAATTCTAATAATTAGAATTCCATCTATTTCAGTGAGTACCGTTCAGCATTAGATGTATTTATTTCTTAATGGTCATTATGGGCCCAAAGATAATTATAGAAGGATATTGCAGCATTGTTTGTAGAAGAAAGAGTAATAACCAAGTGTCCATCAAAGGGAAATTGGTTACATGCATAGAATACCTCTATACAGTATTCAAAAGAAGAGACTAGGGCTGTATATACTAATATGAAACCATATACTAAAAAAAAATTATTGCGTTTAAAAAAATGAACTGCAGCATGACTTGTAGAGTGTGCTTCCATGTGTGTGAAATTTCAGGAGAGTCGTATAGATTCAAATAGACTTGCACATCCACAAACTATCTCTGGAAGAATATATGAAACAGGATGACAGCCAATGGTTGTTGCCTCAAGAAGGGTAAGGGGGTGTATGAAGGTCAGGAGTAGTAAAGAGACATACTTTTATTACAGTTGGAAATGTATATCTTACTACAGAAAACATGATCTCAAACAGCATATATGAAGAAAAGTTGTGTTAACCAACAATAGAAGCTCATTTTGTAATCTGCTCCCATCTCCAATGTGTTTGCTTAACAGGATTCTCTAAACATTTAGACATAAGGTAAATGGAATTAGATGGGTAGAAGGCAAGGTTTAAATACCACTGGGGGAAGTTGGAAGTTGTAGAGTTAAAAAGGTGAGGGGTGAGAGATTCCTATGACCAGTAAACAAAGACATATGTTTGGAGGATGAAGCTTTGATTAGAAAACATAATTTTAGGTGGTATATAGCTACTTTGTTGGAATAAAAGTGATTCACATAATGAGACAATTATTCCCCTTTCAAGTCTTTTTTTATGGCTCAGTTATGATCAAAGAAGAAGTCTCAGTGTGGTGAAAATATGTCTTTAAGACCTCTGGACACTTTCCTGAAGTTAAAATTCAATAACACTGTTTTGATTTCACTGTTTCTATTCACAAATACCCTTCTTAGGGCAAGCGACTCTAGTTTCCCACTGACGCATTTTTTCTAAAATAAATGTACTTAATTTTAATTTTTTAATGAGCCATTTTTAATGAAAATTTTAAGTAATATAAGAGGTGCAAAGAGATAGCAAAAATTATAAACATGAAACATGAATGACTAAAGTTTTGGAAGCAGTGGCTTGAGAAATTCTTCTTAGCCTGGAGTGTAGGAAAGCTGCACAGTTGTGTGGTTGTGATTGTTGTTGATTTCTAATTTCCATCCCACCAAAGAAGCAGTGAATAAAAATGAGGGAGATTTGTTTTCTCTTTTCTTTTTTTTTTTTTAGGAAGCTGCAGTTTCATTCTCATTGCCAGTGGTATTTATCAAGAATATCGTTACTTTCCTAGAGTTGATTATTTGGGTGACTAAGACTCCTTAGAACCAAGAATGCAAGCACAAACTCCGAAGGCCTAACTAAAAGTATGATTCTTGCCCTGGTGCATTAACACTAACTCTTTTGTTAGCATCCCATGAGAAGAAACACCTCAACTCAAATCACATTTTCCTACCTCCTCCCTTGCCAGTTCCGCCACTTTTTCATTAGCTAATCCCAATTAAAACACTTTGTTACTAACACCATAAATCTCTGCCACTCTCAATAAGCATAAATTATACGGCGAATAACTATATTCTATGTCTATCCAGAAAAATAACAGCTCCCACCCCCCTCCTGTTTTTTGCCATCTTGGGACTCAGAGCTTCTAAGTCAACACTCACGGTTTTTAATCTGGGTTCCCCGCTCCCTCTAATTACTTACCTATAAAGTTAAACTTTTTTAAGGAAGAAAATTACCACCAAGGCCCTTCTCTAAACTTAATCATAAACTGAGCTTTTTCTTCCTGTTTGTGAACAATTTGAGGTAGTAGGAAAGGCTTGGACATTATATTTACAGCTAACTCTGCCATTTGTCAATGGAATGACCTGGAACAGCCATCCTGGCTCACACCTGGGCCTGAATCATAAACGGAGGAGACCAACCTCATGGGATTTTGTTTCAAAATTAATTAAGACACATGTAGACTGTGTTTAGCACAGTGCCTGGCACAAAATGTGGGTTCATATTGTATAAAGCGAAGCAGTGATTTTGTTTGTTTCTCTCATGGTCAGCAATTCCTTAACCCAACATTTCATATACTAAACTAACAAAAAGAAACATACCTCATCCTGTGATTGATTTTCAAGCTCATTTATTCCTCATTTCTCTGTGGTTTAATTTAATTAAATTGAGCAGCCTATCAAATATTGATTTTAATAAAATCTTGATTAAGATTTGAGCAATTATCAAACACACTTATTCACACTATTCTTGCATTTCAATAGAACCAACCTCAAAAACCAATTTGCTTTTAAAATAAAGGAGTGATTTTATATATATTCTTCAGTACATTTTCAGAAATAGAGAAAAAATGGCCTCCCATTGTTGTCATTAGCCAAGATAAGCAGCAATGTCTGACTAGGGTTTTGAAAAACTTAATCCAGTGGTTATCTCATCTTCAATGAATGGTAGAAAGGGAAACTCAATAAAAAATTAACTCCTTTAATAAACATTGATTTGGCTCCTACTGCGTACAAAGTACTATTTTACCCAATGCAAGTAGACGTAAGGAAAAGCTAATTATGCAGTAAGTTTTAATGTATGTGGAAAAATTCAGCCACACTTAAAAGTTTTTGACTTTATTAAATACTAACCAGAGAACTACATTTATTCCAACCCGTAAAACTACTCTGTTGTGTAATTTATGAATATAGTCTCATTATTAGGAGAATCTAATGTAAATGTGATGGTATAAATTATCAATAGTATTATATTAGCAATTAACCATAAGTATAAGACATTTAATAAGTTAAATATTTGGTTTGAAAGTTAAGTGCTAAAAAACTGTTTAGCCGATAGCTGTCACAGCAGCACCACCTAGAGGCCTTTGAGGAGTAACACAGATCATTTCCCCAAACTTGCCTTCTTACTTAGAGACAAAGAGCAGTAGCTACTCCATTTCAGCATCTTGTGTCACTGAAAGCATTTTAATTCTATTGAGCACATTCTTAAATCTTGAAATATTTATAAAACAGCTAAATGAAATTGAATAACCTTAAAATCACAATGCATTTTGGCAAAAGATGCCAATACTCCCCCCTGGCATAGGAGATGAAACTGGGCAAATATGGGAGCAGCCCAGGTCCTGGGACATTACAACATGAGACACAGGCATCCTCTCTCTAACACGCACCTCCTTATTCTGTCTTGATCGCAAACACATGAGCGCCCAGGCCGACTGCACATTTGGTAGCACTTCAAAGTTATGTTCCTGAGCTACTGCCAAAGTGTAGTTAGAAATGTTGAGAAGAAATTAACTTTCCATTGTTAATATCGTTTATATCAACAGATTCACTTACTAATTCCCTTCCACTAGCCAAAGCTGAACTAACGTTCTGGAGGTGGAATTCAAAGAAAAATCACAAAATAATTTTCTTTTTTATTGTTTCTCATCCTCTCTTCTGTCATCTTTTATAATTTTTCTCAGAAACTACCTTGGATTAAAATTTAGATGACAAAACAAGTCAGTTCTTCATAGAAATGAGAACACTCCTTACATTATTTGGTTTCAGAATTTCAGCAGACTGTGCTGACCATCAGCTGACTGCAGCTTCACAAGCGAATGGCAAAAACAAAAACAAAACAAAACAAAACCACATTTACTGCATATACAAGTGGGGGCTAGTGAGGCACAAAAGTACCGCTCATCTTCATTTCCACTTGAGGGCGTTGTCTGCCTCAGTGAGGCGGAGGTGCTGAGTCATATTTTGCCAGTCAGTGCATCAAATGCAGAAGTCTGCAATAACCTGTACTTTCTTGCCTTCATATATGAAGCCAGGGTTCCTACCTGAGCACAGTAGTAAAGGAAGGCAGTAGGTCCATTCATGCACATGCTCTGAATTTCAGGTAATGCACTTGAGTACAGTTAACCAAAATAATACTAAGTTTTGCCTAGAGAAGTTTTTTCCCCATCCTGTATGCTAAAGTCATAACTGAAATCACCTCAAACTGCAGTACCTTTAGTTCTTTGAAACATCAAGCTTTTCTTGCACCTGTTTTTCCCTCTGTCTCACCCCTACACCTACTCACCTAACTAGTATCCAAGTCTTCTTTGGATCTCAGCTTAGATAGCACTAGTCCAGGATTCCTTCTAGGATCCCCTCACAATGGGTTAGGAAGACTTTCTATGTGCACCAATTGCAACCTATACTTCTCCTATTGGGAAACTTGGTGTGCAGTTTTGCAACTGTTTGTTTTTTAACCATATCCCCCACAAGGCTGTAGGCACTGTGCAAGCAGCGGATATTTTTATCTTATTTATAGTTGTATTCCCTTCATCCCCATGATTCTGCCTCAAATATTCCATCAATATTGCTGAAGGAATAAGTCTGCTTTATCTTGGGAGGGACTCTAATGTTCTATTCATAGTCTCCATTTATTTGCCTTCCAAGCATGTGCCTCAGCATCCACTATTTTGCTCCCACTCTTACCTTGTTCTTTTAATATCCAAAGTGGTCAGAAGAAGTGATCAAGATTCAATAAGGTAAGCTGTCTCCTGATGGTCAAGGCATTCTCTTCACCATCTCCAGGCTCCTTATAGGATCCACAGAGAAATCATCCCAATTTCTGAGTCAGCTGCAAGAGAAGAAGTCAACCAAATAGATTTACAAAAGAGATCATGCTGGAATGTCTGGTGTGACATCACAAGGCAGCATCCTCCCTGGGAAGGAGATGCAAGTCCTTCCTTTTGCCAATCAGGTAACAATGTCCTCTTCTCTCTTGTATGCAGTTGGCAGAACAAAACAGAAGGAGGACAAGGGAGCTCAGCCTTGTTTCTTGCTCGACCACTTATTGTGTCCACGACAGGCTATATTTTGGAATGAGAACAGCATACAGCCATCTAGATAACTTGGAGGATATACAATAAGCACTCCAAGACAGAAGCAGAACTATCCTGGGGAAAGTTCCAGAATGGAGTGAAATAAGATTCACCACTCTGGATCCTTATTCCATCATTTGGTTTCTTTGCCTCAGACACAACATCTGCAAAACAGAGCCAAGCTCTACAAATTCAAAGGGATATTATAAGGGCAACTGAGACAGAGCGCATGGAAGTGCTTGGAAAACTATGCTCAGGAAACAAAAAATAAGAGATCAATGTTTATAGAAGAGCAGCAGACTGCCATACTATCCACTATCCAATATCCTTAGGTTATAAAGGTCGGAGGACAACGTTTCACTGCCTTCACCCTGAGCAATGTTTACTTCAATTAGGAAATAAAACTTAGAGCAAAATTGGCCCAGCATATATTAAATGATAATCTGTGGATCCTGAGCATAAGAACCAGGTAGTGATCATTTTGTGTCAAATACAGGAGAAACGGCGTATACAATTATTCTGTATTGTTTTCATACTTACAATTCTGTAGATGAAAATATACATGCAGACCATGGTAAGTAAACATATCTCAGCTGACTCTCTTAGAAAAGACTCATAGCCTTTATTCATTCATAAAAGCATGTTTTTAATTACTGGAACCTGGCAACACACAGCATGAGAATTTTCCCAGAAAAAAGACATCAAGTCACATTTTTTCAAGAGACACAGAAAACCCCAAACAGGATAAATGCAAAGAAAACCACACATAATAAAACTGCAATGTATGCACGAAAAGATAGAGTTGCAAAATATTTAAAGCAAAAAGTGACAGAACTGAAAGAAGAAATGGACACATCCTCGATGATAGCTGAAGAATTCAACATCCCTCTCTCAACAATTGATAGAAAAAACAGACAGAAATATCACCAAAGATAGAGAACTTAACAATATCATCAACCAACAGAATTTAATTGACATTTATAGAACACTCCCACCGTTTTAATTGGCATTTCCCCAATGGCTAACGATGCTGAGTATCTTTTGGAGTGTTTATTTACCATCTGTATATCTTCTCCAATGGAAAGTTTCTATCTGTCTTTTGCCCATTTTTGAACTGGATCACGTTGTTGTTGTAGTTGCTGTTTTTGTTGATTTTACTGTTGAGTTTTGAGAGTTCCTTAATTATCACAGATAGTAGTCCTTAGTCAGACACATGATGTGCAAATATTTGCTCCCAGTCTGCAACTTGTCTATTATTCTCTTAATATGGTCTCTTGAAGAGCAAAAGTTTTAACTTTGATAAAGTCTAATGTATTAATTTTTCCTTTTATGAACTGTATTTTTGGTGCCAAGTCTAAGAACTCTCAAACTCTCACCATCATACTTTTCTTTTTCTTTCTTTTTCAGTGCATGTACTGTCTTTATCTGATTTGAAGACCAGGGTAATGCTAACTTTATAAGATCATGAAATGAGTTGGGAAGTTATCCCCCTTCTTCTATTCTCTGAAAGAGATTGTGTAGAAACAATGGTAATTCTTCTTCAAATATTTGGTGGAATTATTTAGTGAGTCCCCAGTGGAGATTTCTTTTGGGGAATGTTTTAGTCTGTTAGTCGCCAATACCAGCTATGACCATGTGACCAGTTGTGGAAATGAGGACCGTAATTGTCATGAGTATTTTCTCCTTATTTTGTTAAGAACATGTTTGTGCATGTATATACTTGTACTAAGAAAGATATTTTCTTAGTACTCATTTTATTTCCTTTCTTTGTCCTTTATCATGTGACATAAGATTTATTGACTTCGCATCAGCATTTAAGTATTGTTAACTTTATGTAATAGCATTTGGGTTGGGGATTGATGCATTTCCCATCAAAGGATAGCTGCATTGTGTTAGGCATAATTATGACCTTATTACTGTCTTTATTTGAAGATTATGTATGATTTTAGGAGACGTGTATGGGTTGAAGTTGACAAGGGGTGGACTTGAGATGGTTAATATTGAGTGTCAACTTGATTGGATTGAAGGGTGCAAAGTATTGCTCCTGGGTATGTCTGTGAGGGTGTTGCCAAAGGAGATTAACATTTGAGTCAGTGGACTGGGAGAGGCAGACCCACCCTCAATCTGGGGGGGGACCATCTAATCAGCTGCCAACATGGCCAGAATAAAAGCAAGCAGAAGAGCGTGGAAAGACAAGACTGGTTTAGTCTTCTGGCCTACATCTTTCTCCCACACTGGATGCTTCTTGCCCTCGAACTTCAGACTCCAATTGTTCAGCTTTGGGACTCGGATTGGCTTCCCTGCTCCTCAGCTTGCAAACAGCCTATTGTGGGATCTCAACTTGGGATGATGTGACCCCATACTTCTTAACTCCCCTTTATATATACGTCTAACCTATTAGTTTTGTCCCTCTAGAGAACCCAAATACAGGGAACTTTTAAATATGAAATCAATTTATTTTGCTCTTCTTTTCCAAGTTTCTTGAAGTGAGAGTTCAGATTAAGACTTTCCATTTTTTCTAATGAGAGCATGTAGTGCTATAATTTTCCCTCTCATAACTGCTTTGAGTTCCACAAATTTAATACATCTTATGTCATTGTCTTTCAGTTCATTGTATTTACAAAATTTCTCTTGAGACCTCCTCTTTAAACTAGAATTATTTGGAAATGTGTTGGTTAGTTTTCAGGTGTTTGCAGATATTCCCATTATCTTTCTGTTATTGATTTCTATCTTGAATCCACTGTAGTCTGAGAAAACACTCTGTATAATTTCTATTCTTTTAAATTTGTTAAGGTTTGTCTTACAGTCCAGGATGCAGCCTATCTTGCATGTGTTCTCTGGGCACTTGAAAAGGATATGTCAGAGGATGGAGGGAATTATGGCAATATGAGAGTGGAAATCTATATTCTCCTCTTGGGCATTGATGGTTTTTTTGTATGGTGTTTGGATGGAGTAGAGTGGTTGTTTTCTGAGAGTTTCCGTCTTTTTAGGCTGGACGTATGTTGATCCTTTGGCTAGAAAAGGTAGGCTTTTGTTGGGACTTTTTAACAATTTCTGTGCCTGTTGACATTTCTGGGCTTCCAGTTCCTTGTGCAAGATATCCTAGTCTAGGATATATGACAAAAAGAAAACTCAAGTAACTTATAAGCATGTCATTCCTTCGATCCCAATGTCCCTAGCCAATCTGTCTGGCTATCTCAATCTCTTCTGTTTGTATATATAATCTCCAGAGTTATTAGGTATAATCAGGGGAAAGAATAGGGAGAAGCATGTCTACCTCATCTTTACAGAAACAGAAATCACTGATCATTTTTGGTTTCTTAATTCATTCTGACAACCTCTTTTAATGAGTCTGCTTATGTGATGTATATATAATGTAATTATTGATGTATCAGGATTTGATTGTTCCATCTATTTACCATTCTACTGTTTGCCCTTTTCCCTTTTGGGTTGCCCAAACAATTTTTCATATGATAATTTATCTACTTTGCCTTTTTACTATGTCAGTTTGTAATTTTTCTTATTGGTTGCCCAAGAGATTATATAGTTCATTTTCCACAATATACTTAGAACCAATACCAGACCACTTCAATTGAAATGCAGGAAACTTACTCTCAGATTGGTCTCTTTACCCTCCCTTTACTTTGTAGTTACCTTACATATTACATTTACATACTTTCAAAACCCTAAACAATGCTATAATCTTTGGCAACCATCAACCACATTTTAAAGAATTCAAGCAAGTAACAGTCTATTACAGGATTCAGCAAACTTTTTCTGCTGAGGGCCAGGTAGTAAATATTTTAGGCTTTGCAGACCATACAGTGTCAGCCACAACTATTCAACTCTGTGCTTATAGAGTGAAAACAGCCAAAGACAACACATAGCCAAATGAGCACAACTGTGTTTCAATGAAATTATATTAATCAAAATAGATGGTGAGCTGAATTTGGCACGTGGGCTATAGCTTGCTGACCCCTAGTCTATTATAGTTACCCAGATATTTTTAGTTTCTTCTTCCTTCATTTCTGATGTTGCATGTTTCCGTCTCCCATCATTTCACTTCTGTCTTAAGAACTTCATTTAACCTTTTTTTAGTGCATGTTTGCTGGCACTAAATTTTCCTTCATCTAAGAATGTCTTGGCCGGGCATGGTGGCTCACACCTGTAATCCCAGCACTTTGGGAGGCTGAGGCGGGTGGATGATGAGCTCAGGAGATTGAGACCATCCTGGCTAACACGGTGACACCCCGTCTCTACTAAAAATACCAAAAAAATTAGCCAGGCATGGTGGCAGGCGCCTGTAGTCCCAGCTACTTGGGAGGCTGAGGCAGGAGAATGGTGTGAACACAGGAGGCGGAGCCTTCAGTGAGCCAAGATCGCGCCACTGCACTCCAGCCTGGGCGACAGCGAGACTCCGACAAAAAAGAAAAAAGAAAAAAAAAAGTCTTTATTTCTCCCTTTATTACTGAAGGGTATTTTTGCTGTATATAGAAAATTGGGTCGACAATATTTTCTCTCAGCTCTTTAAACAGATAGTTCCCCTCCAAGGTTTATGACCAGGAATCATTCCTGTATAAATCAAAATCTTTTCTCTATAAATATACTTCATTTTTCTCTGACTGCTTTCAAACTTTTTCTTTGTCTTCAGATTTTAGCATTTTGATTATGATGTATTTGGATATAAATTCATTTTTGTTTTGTTCCCCTCTTTGGGATTCATTGAGCTCCTTGAATCTATAGATTTGTATCTTTTAAGATATACTTTTAAAATTTAACTATTACTTATTCAAATTTTTTTCTGCACTGCCCTGTTTCTCTTCTCCCTCTGACACACTGATGACAAATCTTAGATTTTGGAGATTTTTCACAGTTCCTTGAGGGTTTGCTTTTCCTCTCTTTTGCTTATATTGGATAGTTTCTTTTGATCTATTTGCAAGTTCATTGACTCTTTCCTCTAACATCTCCACTCTGCTCTTTAGCTCACCCAGTGAGGTTTTCGTTTGTTATTTTGTCAGTTCTAAAACCTCCATTTGCTCCTTCTTTACATCATATATTTACGCCATACATTTCCCACCTGAGATTTTCTAACTTTCCATTTGTTTCAAGAATGTTTGTCCTTACTTCCTGGACTACTTCGATTATAGTTAAAGTCTTTGCCAGATAATTCTAAAATCTGTGTTACCTCACATCACAAGAGAGTCTATTGATTCTCTTTTCTTAAAAAAGTTTTTTTCTGGACTTTTGTATGTCAAGTGATTTGGGGTTGTACACTGAACACTTTGAATATTAGGTAATGAAATGCTGAGTTTTATTTAAATCCCATAAAGAATGTTGGTATTTTTGTTTGTGCCAGAAATCAATCCAATTTGGTTCTGGCTCCAAGCTCTGACCAGCCTTCTGTGGCTTATGGTTTCAATGTAGGTTCCACTTTCCAAGAATTTGAAGAAATATTTGGATCTGATCCATGTTTATTCTACCCAGTCAGCAGTCTCGGACTTGTGCAGTGGTCTATACCACAGTTCTATTCTCAAAGTCTTCGATATACTGTCTGGGATCAGAAACACATATACTCAGTCAGGGATAAGTCCGGAAGTCCAAAAACAACTTCATGGGGTTGCCTTCCTGAGCAATTCCCTCACTGTGAACCCCCTGATACTTTCAAATTCTCTGGGGCTTTCCTTGTTAGTCCTCAGGCCAGAATGCTGAGACTTTACCCAACTCTGCCACACTCTGTAATTGAATCTGTGTTGAGGTCCAGTGGTAAGAGAACACAGAAAAAAACAGTGAAGTTTGCCACACCCTCTTGAAACCAAAGCCCCTCTGGTCAGAGAATAAGGTCCCTGTATTAGTCTGGTTTGTGTTGCTATAAAGGAATACCTAAGATTGGGTAACTTTTAGGGCATAATTAGAGGATGCCAGTGATATCAATAAGTATTTCCCATAACTGACCCAATGTCATAGAATTGCAGTGTTATGAAGTTTCAGAAAATCAACCATTTTCTTCTTATTAGGACAAACGCACCTCTAATTTCTTAATTGTTATGTATTCTAGTAATCAATATTTTTTATGGGATTAGTACTTTACTGTCTCGCTTAAGAAAGTTTCCCTAGCCCAAGGTAATGAAGATGTTTCATTTATTTTCTCACGGATATAAAACTGGTACAGTGTCACATATTGAAAAAAAAACATGCTTCCCCCACTGGTCTGCAGCTCCACTTATGCTACACACCAAGTGTCCATATACATATGCACAACTGAGAGACATAATTAAGAGAATAAAATGAGAGCCACAGAGTAGAACAGATTTGTAATAGATAGATATAGATGTAGCTGTAGGTATTTATGTAAAGACAGACATATACATATAACCATCAAAAATCTTGCACCACAGGGAACACACATGTGCATGCGCGCGCACACACACACACACACAAAATCAAAAAAAAAAAAAACAAAAGTCAATAATTATGTGGGGGAAAAAGTGACCAATCTCATCAGTAATCAACCAGATGCAAATTAAAACCACATGAGACACTAGTTTCCACATACCAGAATGGCTAAAACCTAAAAGCATGACAATATTAATTATTGGCAAGGCTGGAGACCAAAAGAAATTATCTTGCACTACACTGTTAGGTACATTGGTACACTGGCACAACCACAGTGGAAAACAGTTTGACAATGCATGATAATGGATTATACTCTATGACCCAGCAATTCCACTCCTGCATATGTATATATATATATACCTGAAACAAACGCATGCTTATGTGCACCAAGTGACACATGACAGAATGCTTTGGCAGCATTATTCAGATTAGTCAGAACCTAGAAACAACCAAAATATCTTTCAACAGTAAAAGTATAAATAAACTGTAGTGTTTTCTTACAGGTGAGTACTACAGAGCAATAAAAATGAAGAAACCACAACTGCACACAACATAGATGACTATCATACACATAATACTGAGGAAAATTATGCCCAAAACAAAAGGTTACATACCAGGTAGTTCCACTTGAATAATTTTAAATGAGGCAAACTAAATCATGCTGTTAGAAGTCAGATAACTAACTTGCAAGGAGAGTGGGCATAATGATTCGGACTGGCCAAGTAGAAGTTTCTTGGATGTGAACAGTGTTCTATTTATTTTAATCTGGTTTGGGGATTTAGCTGTTCACTTCATGGTAACTCACGCACTGTACATTTGTTTGGTGCACCTTACTTTTTTATGTGTTATACTTACCAAAGTAATTTTGAAACTAAATGGATCAGAGACCTCAGGACTGGATTATCTGAGAAAAGGAGAGGTACTCCTCCCCTCGGTCCTTCCTTTCTTCTTCTTTGAACAAAGTTAATCGACCAGGAAATGTTTACAGTTTACCCTCAACCATAAGATACTGAGAATACCTAGTATGTGCAGTACACTAAGATGGGAACTGCTTGCTGGAGCTAGAAGTATAAAAACGGGAATTATGTTAAAATGGGATTAGAGGTAGATGAAACAGATGAAGGTTCTAAATTAATAATAAGTTGTATACAAAGAGAAAGGGAAAGTTGTTCTTTAGTGAGAATGTCAACAATACGAATTACGGAGATTTTTCCTAGGGAGGGGAAGAAGGAAGAGAGGTTGAGGAGAGGATAGTGAAGAAGGGAGACAGGAAGGAAATAGGGGAAGGAAATGGGGAAGAAAGGTTAAAGATGAGAAGGAGGAAAGGAATGGAGGGAAGAAGGAAAGATGAACCAAAGAAAGGAAAAGACAGAAGAAAGAAACATGGTTAAATGATCCGCACTGGTCACCTGGTATGAGCCAGATATTCACCCACATAATATTTAAACCTCACATCTCAACCTTCTAAGGTAGATACTATCTTTCTTACTTTATAAATGAAGAAGCTGATGCTCTGTTTATTTGATTCAAGGAAACATGCCTAGAAATGTCAACCCCATCTGCACCCAACTCCAAATCCTGTGCTCTAGGAAAACACTTAATTCTCACAAGGAGGATTCCCTTATGGAAAGTAAATACTTCTATTACACTTAGGTCTTGAAGGGAGTCACCCCAGAGGGTGTCTTAGCCTAATAAGAAGAAAATGATTGATTTTCTGAAACTTTAAATCTATAATACTGCAATTCTATGACACTGGGTCAGTTTTAGGAAATACTTATTGATATTACTGGCATCTTCTAATTATGCCCTAGTATTAAGGAGTATTTTATTATTTTATTGTACTTTCTTTATTTGAGACAAGTCTCACTCTGTCACCCAGGCTGGAGAGAGTGGTGTGATTGTGGCTCACTGCAACCTCAAACTCCCAGGCTCAAGCAATCCTCTTGTCTCAGCCTCCCAAGTAGCTGGGACTACAGGCATGCAACACCAAGTCCAGCCTTTTTTTTTTTTTTTTTTTTTAATTTTTAGTATAAATGATGTCTTGCTTTGTTGCCCAGGCTGCTCTCAAACTCCCGGCCTTAAGCAATCCTCCTGCCTCAGCTCCCAAAATGCTGGGGTTACAGATGTAAGCCACCACGCCTGGCCTGTGAACATGTTAGAAGAATGTAGTGTCTATTTTCTGGAGGGAAACCAGTAGAATACCAGGATAAGTTCTGTTAAATGACAAACAATGCTTTATCTTATGGGAGAATGAGCACAAAATTTATTCCATGGCCCAGTTCCTAATATTTGCCAACTGCCAGGAATGCCAAAGATAGCTATATGGGGTGGTATAGAAAATGCCAAGAAAAAACTCAAGATCATTAAGTTATCTGGATTTCTTCAAGCTAACCAGAGAGCAGTAGCAAAGTATCAAAGAGTAAGAGAGACTCTCAGAAGAAAATCATCTCCTTCTAACAAAATTACATGTGAAAAACTGTGGACTTGGTCTCTGCATGTATCACTTTTGGGGTTAAGTCAGAGTACTTGCAAAAAGTATTATTCATTAATATTTTTTAAAATATTCATTAATATTTTCACTTAAGTTCAAAGTTATTTAGCACTTATTGTGAGTCGAAAGAAAAGCTGAGGGGATGGGAGAAGGAGATGGTAAAAGAGGAATTCACACATATTGAGGATGGGGTAGGAAACATGTCAGGCATTGCAAAGACACTTTATATAGCATAGCTCTGGACATTCATTATAGGTCCAAAAAAGGCATAAAAATTAAACCAAGCTACCTCCAAGAAATAATTAGAAGTGAAAAATTGATAAGGGGAAAATGGCTCAAGTTCTCCTCATTGATTTCCTGTGCACAGAGTCAAACCTGACCGTTGGTTGGAAGTCAGTTTGGCTACTTCTTATTTCTCTTTGAGCAGTTGGGTTCTCCTGTCAGCGCCTTTCATGGTAGAATCATTTTTTGCTCTAATTACAGCTGTCAGCGATTGAATGAGCTTGACACCCTGACTCCAGAAACGAGGAAATCCACACTCCATGCATATGCAATGGGTTCCTTCATTAAAGCTGACTGACATATCAGACATGGTGCACTGTCACTGGTTTTTGTAAGAAAAACAAATGGCTACACAATCAAGTAGGAATCTCCTTGATCAGAAACACCCAGAGAGCCCAAGAATCAGTCTTCAACTCGGCCAGTACTTCTCTAAAGACCTATATTTGTATTACTGCAAAATGGTAGCTATAGTCAATCAGGTAAGAGCCAGAACTGTACACACATGCATGCATACACGCACAAGCACACACATGCACATGCACACACCAGACTCAGACTCCTTCCCCAAGGCTCTAGCAGCCCTTTCCAAATCAACTTTGTTGGAGTACCAGGTGTTGAGAATCAAGTGGGATTCTTTGGCTATTAATAGTGAACTGGCTTTCCGAGATATACAAATTTCTTGGAGAGAAAAAAAGGAGAGAATTACAGTAATCAGAATCACCCACACCTCAACAAAAATTAGAGCAGAACTACAGCTTCTCAGAGTATTTCTGTAGTTAATATAATAAAATGACAGATTTGGAGTTGAAATGGATCATCGAGTCCAAGCCTGCCAATGAATTCAAAACTGTCCCAGAGCATGCCTAACATGGCCCATTCAGAATCCAGTTGACATTCCTAGTACGATGCATGCCTTGTTTAGTGTGAGACTACTTTCTGGAAATGGATGCACAGAATCGGTATTACAGGAAGTTGTTATGGCATGATCCCTATGAAGATGCATTCCCAACTTACAGCTTGTATTTTGTCATCAATATTTGTCCTCCTCTAACCCCAGCAAGTCATAACACCACTGCAGCCATAAAATCTTCCTGTTGTGCTTCTTCGTACAATAGTGGCTCTTTTCCTCCTAGGCTATAAGGATATTATCAATGTCCCTCAAAAAGTCAAGTGACTTCTGACCATCCCTAACTGATCTTTAATGTGTTTCCTCAATGTGTTTCCTCCAACAGTTCCTTAAATACCCAATGGAATGCTCTTCTATGGCAATGTATAGAACCTCCGGAACTACTACTTGCAATTTTTTAGTAACTCAGAACTGTTGATATTTACAATGGCAAAAATACAGATCCTAATGGATACTGACAACTAACAGAAATACTGACAAGTAGCAACTCTTCAAGGGAGTTGAGAACAGAAAGAGGGTGCTATAACTAGGTGAGAACATAAAATGTGAAACTGTGTTTACTCTACTGATCTTGGAGTAGACAGATATACATTAACTTTTTTAAGTACATAAGATTGTATTATTTGATTCTCTGATATATTTTTCTTCAATATAAAAACTACTGGGAGGGGAGACAACATTATCTGCCCTGTACAGGGCAGTACTAATGGACGGTCATAGGCAGCCAAGACTATCACCAAACCCCTAGAGCAGCCCAACCCCGGAGTCAGATGGCCCTGTTCCCTGTTTACTTGCTCCAAGGCAAGTATCACACGTGGACATTACTGCTTCCGGCACTTTTTGGTGCATTTTGTCCTTCTCCCTGGCACCTGGTGGGTGGTGAATCAGCAGTTCTTGAACGAATGAGTGGCTATTACATTAATTCGTGCCTCAACGAATGAATGAATGGATGAACACAGACCGGGAGCCTGACCCACTTCCCTCTTCCCTCCCGGGCCCCACCGCCCCAGGCTTGGGCGAACCTCAGGTGAGCGCCTGCTCGCCGCTTCCGCGAACCTTCGCCTACGGCGGCCGGGAGGCATCAGGAGCACGGTCAGGGCGGAAAAGCCGATCCGCGAGCACGCAGGCGCGGCCCCGAAGCTTCCGGGGGCCACTTCCTCCTTTGTCTCCTAGCTACGGCTGGTAGCGTTGTTGACATCCCGGGAGTCTGTGCCGCCGGCCTGAGCCCAGAGTTTCGCGGCCTCCGCGATGGTAAATCTAGCGTCTCCGTCTACTCCCCGGCGCTCGAAGGACGCCTACCGGCAAGGACCTTCGCTGCCCGGCTCCTGGGGCCCCCCAAGGCACGGACGGTCCAGGGGCCACGGCGGAGACTGGTGGCTTCAGGATTTTCTTGGAGGGGCGAGACGGAGACCTTGGAAAGGGGGAGGAAGATGTCTAGATGAGTGGAAGCTGTCTTGGGAATTGATTTCGCGGGGGTGGTACATAGGGAGGGGTGATGTTGAGAAAGGAAAGAGAGAGATCGAGAGGATGAAGAATGCTCAGGGGAGTGAGAAATCCGGGGAGCCAGGAAAGTTTCCAAAGACGGGGTGGGAGGCCGAGATGGAAAGGAAAAAACTCAGACCCTTAGAGAGAAGGAAGAGGTGGGACAGGGAAAGCAAGGGAATGCAAGGGTGAGAAGGGAAGATACTGAAAAAGAAGAAAGGGAAATAAAGAAAAAGGAAGTAAGTGATGGGAGACTCGCCCCCCTCCTCCCCCCCCAAAAAAAAAGAAGAAAAAAAAAAGTAGAAACTGTGGAAAGCAAAGGTCGTTAAGAGAGGAATGAAACGGGGATTGGAGATGGGGATTAAGAAATTATACTAGGAGCACTCAGAAGTCATGAGACCAGAAACAACTGGGTGGAGAAATGGAAAGGCCAGGGAAAGAAAAGAAAGGAGTATGGGAGATAAGTAACAGGGAGAAAGATAAATGAGGACACAGTGGCTTCAAGAAGCTGTGGACATCGTCTTAAAGATTGCCCAAAATGCAGTAAATTATTGATCCCCTGTTCAGCGTTTACGGTTTAGTGCAGTGTTTCTCAAAGTGAGATGCAAATATTCGTTGCTACATAAGATGGCCCAGAAATGCTAAATAAGAATGAATCACATCGTGAGAAAGTTATTCCTCTTCCTTTTTGTTCAACCTTCAGACTACATACAGGAGAAAATTTCTGTTACTATTAGGTCCTTAATACCACTGTCATTTGGAAGTTTCCATTTTTCATCTAAAGAGCAGTCCTCAGGCTCAGAGCTTTCATTGCAGTAGAATTTAATGATATGCTGTCTCTTCATTTTGTTCATTTTGTTTGTTTTACAGTTATTTCTATTTATGAGGAACAACATCAGGTTTCCATCTGTGGTAGTGATATATGGTTTCCTTTTAAAATGCATTTATTTAAACTTTTAGCAGTGAGATAATTTAAAGAATACTTAGATAAATAATATATATGGCATTCATAATGGTAAGAATAATGAATCTAGTATAAAAATGCCTAAAGTTAAGAAAACATTGGCTATGATGCTGAAATAGAGAAATAAGTGCTCATGCTCATACCAAGTGCAAAGGAAAACTATCTTGAAGTAACATAATGTTCACCTGTGCAATATTGAGGAAAAAAGAATATAGCAAACCCTCATCAAGAGAATTTGCAGAATACTGTTTGAACTCAGAATATCCAGAGATTGCTCAGTCATGAACAATTTGCAGGTTTGGAAAAGATAGTTCTT
This sequence comes from Theropithecus gelada, assembly GCF_003255815.1. Lineage (NCBI taxonomy): Eukaryota > Metazoa > Chordata > Mammalia > Primates > Cercopithecidae > Theropithecus > Theropithecus gelada. The sequence continues at coordinate 38,200,377 of NC_037688.1, forward strand.
GACTTTGACTTTTCTAGAGGGGAAGAAAACGTACAATACAGTCTACACATAAGATTCCAAATGAGTTTAAAACACAATAATAGATTCCAGAATAATCATTCATAGTTGAACATTCAGCTTGCACTGATATGGAAGCTATAGTTATCAAGAAAATCCTAGAATCCTGGAATACTTTGTTTTTTATAGAATATCCTTTAAATTTAATCATCTGAACTGATTAGGTCACAGTAATGAAAATAAGATTTCTCAATAAGGACTACTTTTAGACATAGGGAGGCCATGATATAGCTCTATAAATATCTAAAGCACTATAATGTAGAAAAGGAATTTTCATTTGAATACAGCAGGGTCAATGAATGAAAGATAATCTGGGACAAATTTCCATGCAATGTAAAGAATAATTTTCTAGTAAATGGAAACAGATAAATATGGAGTGAACTCCTGTGAGGCAGTAAGCTGTCTTACTGAGATTTATCAGGATTGTAACCACGAGGTCTTATATAGGTATATTTATGTGGGACTTGACAATTTCAAAGCTGTCTTTTAAAAATCTGAGATTATCACACTCGGCACCTTAGGTTATGGAGATAGGGGAGTAGGTATCTTTCCAAACGTTATTCTCCTTAGGGTTGGAGTTACCACAGGGCCCTTTTGGTTAATTATCTTCCTGGTCTCTTTCAGGCAGAGGTGGAAGAAACCTTAAAGAGGATCCAGAGCCATAAAGGGGTTATTGGAACTATGGTTGTAAATGCAGAAGGTAAATATATCACAGGCTATCTTCTTGACATGCAGAAGCCAACCAGGAACCTGTTTGCTGTGTTAGTCCATATATATATATATGAAACACTCTGCTAAGATCTGGGGACATAAATATGAAGAAGACATGTCTAAAAATGTCTATATACTCCTAAGAAGCACTATACATTGTTTACTTTTTAAAGCTTTGGTAATTCTCTTCCAATATTTCAGAAGTGCCAAAAAAACTGTCATATAGAAGATAGGGAGAGTATCATTGATGGTAGTTTGTTTTTGTTTCAACATTATTAACCATACAGAATTTCAGTCTTTATTTTAAGTGGAACGTGTTCCTTGAACATATTTTATTTAAAAATCTTTGAGAATTAATGATATCATTTATAATGTACTCTTTGTGGATGTAGTATAAGAAGAGCCTATACATTTCCAACTATGAAATCTGTAGACTTACCAAAAACTTGCCCTTGCTGCACAATCCTTGTTAAGAATCCACATCGCATTTACTTTGGCATGTTACTTTGGCACATTACTTTGGCACATTGCTCCATGCTCAGCTATGGTGGCAACCTCTTAAGAGTTCCTGCTGGTTTCATTGCTAATTCAGACACTTGTAAGGACAAGGGGTGCCAGAAATTCCAGAGCATTAGTTAAAATAAGAGTAGCTACTTTACATAATTTGTGGTGCAACCATGGAATTGGTCCATTACCAACTCAGTGCCTTGGAAAAATCCAGCAGTAAATACTTATTGAGCAACTACCAACTGAAAGTCTGCTTAAATTCTGAACTACAACTCCTTACCACTAAGAATGCACAATAACCTATTTTACTGGTGGTTTTGATCATTAAATGAGACAATAATTGTTGAGTGCTTGGCATAATACCCAACACAATAGTAATTAAATAGTTATGAAAATGTCGGGATTTTTAATTCATTTATACAGATAAAGCATTTGATTTGTTTTATAACCAGTAACTCAAGGCCAAATGAATGAGAGAGATAATAGAACATAATAAATTTTCGAGCTTGAATAATCAGGGGAAGAGAAGATTTAAGATCTGTCTTACAGGTAAGTCAAGAACTATGCAGAATATTTCCAGGAAGCATTCCAGCCCTAGTACATGGATCTGGTTGCATTGATTTTATTTCCAGGTATTTGCATACACTCTGCCATGGCTCCGAAGATGAGCCGTCCATGTGATTTCATAGAGGTGGTTCATTAGTTTCCTTTGGCTGCAGTAACAAACTACAACACGCCTGGTAACTTAAAACAACAGAAACGTATTCTATTCCAGTTCTGGAGGTTAGAAGTTGAAATCAAGATATCCGCAGGCTCATGCTTCCTCTGAAGACACTATGGAAGGATCATTCCTTACCTCTTCCTAGCTTCTGGTAGTTGTCAATCTTCAGTGTTCCTTGGCCTATAGACACATCACTCCAATCTCCACCTCCATCATGATGTGGCTTTCTCATCTTTGTGTCTCTTGTCTGTTTCATTATAAGAACCCCAGTTGTTGGATTAGGGCCTACGCGAATCCAGTGTGACCTCATCTTAACTAATTACATCTGCAAAGACCCTGTTTCCAAATAAGGCCACCTTCTGAGGTTTATATTGGACTTGAATTTGGGGATCTGGGGGGTCTAGGGAGACACTCTTCAACCCTGTACAGGTACATTCACCTGTGACACCCAGAACCACTCATCTAATGTTATTCTTTGGAAGATCTTGGTCTAAAGTAGGTAATCCTGGTGATATGTGCCAAACGTCTGAAAAATATTCACCCTCTTTGATCTACAATTTTACTCCTAGCAATTTATCCTAAAGAGTGATGATGAAAATATTTAGGTATGAGGATACTCACTGAGGCATCATATGTAATAGCAATAAATAAATAAATAGAACAAGTAAGTAAATAAATGTATCCTAACAGTGCAGGAATTTTTAAAGTAACTATATAATATTTACTTGATGAACATTACTCTATTTAAAAGGTTGAAGACTATTTAGGGTCTTGGGAAACTACTCACAGTATTAGATGAAAAAAGCAGAGAACAAAGCGGTCACCAGCGCGTTCTAATCCTATCTATGGTCAAGTGCACACATACACTTCAAATAAATAGAGAAGGAAGAGTAGGGATATGTTACAGTGATCACCCTGAGTAGTGAGACGAAAAGTGATTTTCACTTTATTTTCCTGAGGTTCCTCAATTAACACTTCTCTTATCCGAAGGCAACAAAATATTATTTTCAATACCCATTAACTTCTAATTAACCTCTACTAGGATAAGTTTATATTAGAATTCAGGACACTTTTCAAGGTTTCTGGGTACTTAAGAGTTTTTACCTGAAAGCCAAATTAACCTGTTTTCTCTAAAATATAAATAAGGGGCTTATTTTTATGGTTGGATTATTAATAACCAGAGTATATGACAAGGATGTTTATTAATGGCATATGGTGTAAACTATGTGACCAGAATGTAATAAAATACTCAGTTTCAACAACCTACTCAATTTTAGATGAAAGCGTCATTTATTACAGTGTAGCTTTGTAGCTTTTCAGCTTTGGGAAGTCCCATGAAATTTAATACCAAAATATTTAGCTAAGATGATGTTTTATGTATCACTGTTTTCTACTAGCAGTTGTGGTCTACTAATTCTAGGCAAATCATTTTAGCATTTTCAGATTATATTTGTGGTTAGGTCAGACTTCTACCATGCTTATTCATTTAGATATCATCATATGCCATGTTAAATATAGTCCTTCGGTTTCACTGTTACTGAAACGTAGACTTCCTATTGAAGACAGTAAAGTAGTCTTCCCAGTTTAGCCCAATGCTACATATTTTAATTAGAGTAGATTTTTGTTAGCATTGGTTTCTCATTTATAAAACCATTCGTTGTTTATAATATTGCAACACTGATCATTGAATTAGATACTGGCAAATATGTATGTTTGTTCCCCAGGCAGTCAGATCTGTCATATTTTCTAATGTACATAAGTCTGATTTCTACAGGCTCTTAATTTTAAATATTCCTGACATTTCTAACAATCTATCATTTGAGTTTCATTAGATTGTAACAGCCATCCAGCCAATTCCTTTTATTTTGAAATACAGTCTATCAACCAAAGCACAAATGTGCAGTTGAAGATGACAAATTGAAATAACGGGTGCTGGCTTACTAGGATCATAGAGAGTAGTAAAGTAGTGCCATCAAATTTTAGAATACATATGCTCTTTGTTCTAGGAGCTTCATTTTAGGAAATTATCCTACACATATATACAAATGTGAAATGAGATGACCAAGGACATATTAAGTAGCCTTGTTTACAAAAGTCAAAGATTGAGAACAGCCTAAATGCTCATCAGTAGGACATATTAAGTATATTATAAAACATCTATTCAACAAGACTATTATTCAGTCACTAATATGTGTGACTTATGTGTACAGAATCAGACAATTTCCAAAGAGTATTAAATTTAAAAATCAAGGTACGAAATAGAGAATGGTATCATTAAAATGAAAATTACAAACACAAACACATACATTCTTGAATAGACCTAGAATGTCTCTAGAAGGCTCTAAGAAACCAGTAGTTGTTTCTCAGAAGGGAAGTGGGTAAATTTTATACCATATGCTAAAATTACTTCTCAATAAATTATTTTTTAATTACCTCACATGGTGCCAAGAGTTCAATAAATATTTGTTGATTGATTTTTTTCCAAGTGTGTATGGCAGATATGAAAAACTCCACGTGTTTCCACTGTGCACACTTATTATTCAAAAAGGCTAGCTGTTTTATTTATTGACTTGGATCATGAACAGACTAACTAAATAGACCTGAGCATCTGATTCATAATCCTGTCACCTACATTTTAAATAATTTATTCTGGTTGTATTTCTTGTTTTGCTACTGAGCATTGCACCCTTAGTAGGTAGTCACTACTTAGGATGCAAAATAAAACTGCTCGTCAAAAAGTTCCCATCAAAGGTTGCGTGTTGCCACATTTCCATTTCCTGCTTGTTAAAGATCCATGCTTTGTGACCTTCAGGTATGCAAGACAGCTGACTGCCTTCCAGGGAAAAAGTGGCCAGCAAATCATACTAAAAGATTAGCAAGGTTTTTATGATGCTTTATTTATTGAATAGGTTTTCTTGTAATTATTATCCTCATACTGTTTAGCAAAACATTCTGGACACAGCAGTTATCTTAAAAGAAAGAGAAATCAGTCTTTTCAAAGTCAAAATTGATGGTCTTCAAGATTTTTATGAAAACCTGGTAAAATCCTAAGTTTGTAACACTCTTCTACTCTTGAAAGTGCTCTTCTTGTTTAATAGTTTCTGGAGCTACATTCTCTGAAGGAAACCAGGAGCCATGTTAGGCTCATTCTTGAGTGCCCTTAATACAGATACCTAAGGAATTTGATAGCGATCCCAAATTCACCTTCATATCTCCTCCTAAAATAAAAGCACATTGCAAATCAAATCCCTGGAATTCTCTGGCTATCTAGTTCTTCTCAAAATAATATGAAGGCGGCCGGGCGCAGTGGCTCAAGCCTGTAATCCCAGCACTTTGGGAGGCCGAGACGGGCGGATCATGAGGTCAGGAGATCGAGACCATCCTGGCTAACACGGTGAAACCCCGTCTCTACTAAAAAAATACAAAAAACTAGCCGGGCATGGTGGCAGGCGCCTGTAGTCCCAGCTACTCAGGAGGCTGAGGCAGGAGAATGGCGTAAACCCGGGAGGCGGAGCTTGCAGTGAGCTGAGACCCAGCCACTGCACTCCAGCCTGGGCGAAAATGCGAGACTCCATCTCAAAAAAATAATAATAATAATATGAAGGCTATCTCTCATTAGATACGATATATGTAAAATACCTACCACAGTGCCTGTTACATAATAGGCATTAATGCTGGGTGTTCCAAGTTGAGTTAGATTGATTTCAACTGAATTGAATTACACTTGCATATTCTTCTGGCTAGAATTTTCCAGTTAATAGTTTCTGTTTTAAACTTGTGTAACAGAACAATAGAGCATGCTGGGCATGGTGGCTCACGCCTGTAATCCCAACACTTTGGGAGACATGAGGCGGATGGGTCACCTGAGGTCAGGAGTTCAGCCTAGCCAACATGGTGAAACCCTGTCTCTACTAAAAATACAGCAATTAGCCAGGCGTGGTGGTGGGTGCCTGCAGTCTCAGCTACTCCAGCTACTCGGGAAGCTGAGGGAGGAGAATTGCTGGAACCCGGGAGGCAGAGGTTGCAGTGAGCCGAGATCCTGCCGTTGCACTCCAGCCTGGGCCTAGGACAGCGAGACTCCGTCTCAAAACAAACAAACAAACAATGGAGCACACAAGTAGCCAAATTTAATAGTGTTTACACCAAAAATGAGTGCAAACCAGGGAATGCACAGCAAAACTACAATATCCTTATTGCCACATTTTCTTTTTTTTCAATCAATGTTGACCAGGTTGGCCTCGAACATGTAGCCTCGCCTCCCCGAGTGCCAGAGCAACCGGCCTGAGCCACCACGGCTCCTATTACCACATTTTGTAACATAAAATTTAAGGTTTGCAAAATACTGTGTGAGGAGTCCCTTTTGATGTACCGTCTAGCATGTGTGGTGATATCCCTTTACGTTTCTGGCCTCAGGGAAGAAGACTAACACCATGTCACAGATGAAGCACTTCAAAGCAGACTCACTGTAGACAAGATATTCGGGGGAGTGCGTTTCATCTAAAAATATGTTAACTTAGTACTCAAGCAGTCAGTTAACAGCTTCTGAAAGATTTATGCACAAAAACGTTCATCATCACCCCATTAGCTATATAAAAAATATAAGGTACAAAATGACCAAACAATAGGAGATGGACTGTATTATATGTCCATAAAAGAGTAAAGTATGCAGTTATTAAAAATAATGTTGATGACACTGTCAACAAGGACAACTCGTATGTTATAATTTTAATGAAGAAAAAAGCAACAGTCAAATTTGTAAATATAGTTTCACACAACTATACTTAAAAATCTACAGAGACAAAAAGATTGGAAGGAAATAAACTAAAATTGTTACCAGAGAGTGATAAGCCATAACTTTTTCCTCCACTTTACAATTATCAGTGTTTTCCAGTACTTTCACAATGTACATATTACTTTTCTAGTCAGAAAATTATTAACCAAAATTAAATTTCATAATAGGTATTCCCATCCGAACAACCTTGGACAACTCAACAACTGTTCAATATGCAGGCCTTCTTCATCACCTGACAATGAAAGCCAAAAGCACAGTTCGTGATATTGATCCTCAGAACGACCTGACTTTTCTTAGGATCAGATCAAAGAAACATGAAATCATGGTAGCTCCAGGTAATTTGGCATTTCATTTCCTAGTTAAATCATCTTTCTACTTTGCTAGATAAAAAGCCTTGTTTCTATGAATGGGAAGTATAGATTTCAGTATGCAATATAAAACATAATATTCTTCTATTACAGAATGATGTTTGAATGTAAAAATCCCAACCTAAAAATTCTATGAAATTAGCAATTAATATGACCCCATGACTTTAGAACAGGTTGAATTTTGCCCACTTGCATTTATTATTAGTAATGGAAAAATTTAGAAAATGTAGGTCTCATTTTCAGCAAACTTAGCATACAGGCTCTGCAGAATGGGAGAAATGTTCCCTGTCCTGCAGATAAAGTAGGCAGTGAACCCAAGGCCTGTAGGTTCTTAAACCCTCCCTATGAGGAAAGTACATCTCCCAGGTCTACCAGAAGAGCAGCCACAGAACCACTCCTTTCCCTGAAGGAATTAGGTGCACCATGTTACAAAATGACTGTACCATGGGACCTATGGCACTGAACTAATCTAGAACAAACCTCTATAGTAAATCCATCAAATCAGAATTGCCTATAAACTAAATGAAGTTTTTTCTACACCAGTGTCCTCACCCTGGCTACACATTAAATCACTTGGAGGACTTGTAAAAAATTTTTCCATTCCTGCAACTCCACCCCAAACCAATGAAATCAGAATCTCTGAGGCCCTAGGAAATGGGTATTTTCTAAAGGCTCAACAGGTAATTCTGATGTGCAGCCAGGGTGGGAAACCATCTGTCTACACAAGGTCCATGTGATGTTTTGAAGAGAACAGCAGTCTAGTTGAAATATTCCTTGATTAAATTTAAATTAAGGGTGAATTGATTTTGTCCATCTCTCCATAGATAAGGAATATCTTCTGATCGTCATTCAGAATCCATGTGAATAGACCTGCGATGGCCAAGCCTGTCTAAGCGACACTGGGTTAGAAACACTTGGCTCTCTCATGATTATTAAAATTCTATTTCAATCTAACTGACCCTTCAAACATTCTTTTCTATTTCTACATCTAAACTGTTCTGCATGTCTCATTTAGTCCCTTTTGATTATATTGTGAAGTTGTACTTTAGTGATACAATAAATGAATTCTGGTATATATGTCTCTATTGTCTTATAATACACAAAACCAAGGATTCTAATAAGACAGCGCTCCTTGTGACAATTCTTTTAGTCTAGAAGTAGCTGTCACCAAGTACAGAAGTAGAATTTCACCCATTTCTGTGGTAGACCAAGGAGATTCAGTAGAGCATTGTGGGAGCTATACGGAGAATAGAAAGTCCCAATACTCAAAGAGTATTCAATGGTTTCCCAGGTTAAATAAGGACAGCAGGGAGTCAGAAGCATGGTTGCCACTGGGGCCAGTGCCAGCCTAAGAAGCTCCTCCATCCCTCGTACTTGTGCTTCTAGCACACCAGTCTGAGGGGGCCAGGAATGAGTCTTAGGCAAGGTTTCATACATATAAGGCTGAGTATATAACTCCAGAGGGTTTGATTTTTACTGGATGTTGCAAACATTCAGAAAATCATGAAAATAGTAACAACAAATCTAACAGATTTCTATGCACCCCAAACCCACAAAGAAGAGATGTTAACATTTTGCCACATTTGCTTTATAGCCTCTTTTTTTTCCAACTAAACTTTGCATTTTGAGATAACTGAAGTTTCATGTGAAATTTTTAGAAATAACATAGTGATTCTGTGTGCCCTTTATACAGTTTCCCCCTGTAGCAACATCCTCCAAAACCCTAGGACAGTATCACAACCAGGAAATTGATAGTGACTCAGTCAAGACACAGAATATTTGCATCCCTGGCAGGATTCCTCAGATGCCCTTTGGTAGCACCTCCCTCCAACCCTTGACCCCTGACAGCCACTAAGCTGTCCTCCATTGATATAATTTTTTAATATCAAAAATGTTATGTAGGCCAGGCACGGTGGCTCCCACCTGTAATCTCAGCATTTTGGGAGGCCGAGGCAAGCAGATCACCTGAGGTCAGGAGTTCGAGACCAGCCTGGCCAACATGGTGAAACCCCATCTCAACTAAGTACAAAAACTAGCCAGGCATGGTGGCACATGCCTGTAATCCCAGCTACTCGGGAGGCTGAGGCAGGAGAATCATTTGAACCCGGGAGGTGGAGGTTGCAGTGAGCCAAGATTGTACCACTTCACTCCAGCCTGAGCTACAACAGAGTTAGACTCTGTCTAAAGAAAAAAAAAAAAAAAAAAAAAGTAAGCGGAATAAATACAATATGTAACCTTTAGGGATTGACTTTTTCCCTCTGCATCATTCTCTTGAGATTCATCCAAAAAATAAGAAATGAAACATTACAGCTACAGCTGAAGCCTGCTCCTCCTCCTTGGGCCTCTGTCCTCCTTCCCCAGAAGATTCTTGTCAGGAGGCACAGGTTACCCAACGCAAGCGTCCGCAGGTACTTTCACCTAAGTTCCTGCCACAGCTCCACATGAAGCCAAGTGTGAGAATGATGCCTGGTAAGTTTATTAGTGCAGCCACACCACTGGCCCCAATTTGCACCCTGTGAGACTATCATAGCCAACCCTGACAGACGGTGGTATCAGCAGAAAGGAAGAGCCACACCAAATCCCTAAGGTTAAAGGGATTTACTCTCCCAAGTGGTGATGGGAGAGGAGACAGGTCATGGATGAAACTCACCCAAGGCTGAGGGAGACAAGGGGGACTGAAGCCAAACAGCCAAATCTTTGCATGCAACAGATGTCGGAGCCCCACTGCATAACTCAGTACTCCTGGGAGCAGGGCCTGCACATGTCAGTTTTGCAAATGTTCTCCAGGTAGTTGCAATGCAGCTGCAGGCTGAGACATGCTGAGTCGTGGTCAGGAATGAAGGTTTTAGAGTCATTGGCCCTAGATTCTTCAAATTCTGGCTCTGCTGCTTGTCAACATTAGGAGCCTCATCGCCTCATTTATAAAACAGGGTGATAAGAAAACCTAACCAAGGCTTGTTTATGAGAATCAGGTGAGCTGATACAGATAAAATGCCTAGCACACAGTGAATATTCAACAAATACTTGCTTTTGCCGACATGGTTGCCACCACTCAAAAATGACTCTTATTTGGGTAGTGAGGAGGAGTAGCCCAAGACACATACAAATGAGTTTTAGGGACAACTCTGCACATCATCAAGCCACACAATTATAAGGAGGTTGCTGACTCTGTCTGCAGAGAGAACAGAGCAAATAAGGAAATGAGCCCAAAGTATAACAGGAGTGTGTCCGCCTTAACCTGTGGGATGAATAAACCCAGAAGGATTGTAGGATAGGGAAGCTACGCTATGGCACATAGCTGACTTTGGGGCCACTTTCCCACACTTTTTATTTTAAAAGACTTCAGACTTACGGAAGATTAGAAAGAATAGCACAAGGAACAGCATACAAGCTTCACCTACATTCAACAACTGTTAATATTTTATGATATTTGTTTCATCTCTATAAGTACATATTATAGATATAGATATATATGCACACACACATAGCATATAAAAGCTGCATATACTATAATAGCAGGTATTTCTCCAAAATTAAAGAATCCTCTTAATAACCACCACACCAGTTTCATACTTAAGAAATTTAATATTAATGCAATAATATCACATAATATGCAATCATACTCAAACTGGCACAGTGGTCCCAATAATGTTCTTTATAGCTTTGTAAAAAAATCTAAGGGCCTATCAAGGATCACATGCTGCATTTGGTTGTCGTGTCTCTTTCATTTTTTAGCTGTTCTTAGAAACTTATTCTCCACTACGCAACCTCTAGGTGGTATCCAATTTGTATTTGCTCTCCCTAGAGACCCCAGTGCCACCTGCCCCCCATTCCCCACAAGCCCCTCTGATTGGGCCCAGACACAGTCTGTAATGACAGGAAATGAAGCTGCAGAGCAGGTCTTCAACACAGGTGAGTGACTGCCTTCATCTCAACCTCTTCCTTCAGCCTAGTGAAGCCTGAGTAACATGGTACTCACTCAGCCCTGGACAGCTTCAGCATCTGCTAACAGTTTGCAACACAAACAAGGCCTTGCTAGACTCTAAATGACAAGAAAATACACTAGTGAAGGGGAATCCATTCTTTTTAGAGTCTCAAATTTTCACACCTAGAAAGAACCATAGAGATCATCTATCCGACCCTTTGGCTTTACAGGTGGGGATTTCACCTGAGCCTGGTGTCAGGTGTCTTTAAGACATCAGGTATGTGAACTTGTATTGGTCTGGCTGTGTCTATCGAACTGGCACTTATGACATTATCAGGGGCTCATGCCCTTGTGAGATCCCTCCATACCATCCCCAAAAATTGTTTTTAGGAGGCACAGAATAGCTCATTTTAAAGTGTACCAGAGGTAACATTTGATTCTAATACCCAAATCTGTCTTCTTCCCATAGTTTCCTGCCCACCCAGAGCTTGTCATCAGATGCATGGCTGAGTGGTAAAGCCACTTCCTTCCTCCTGACACGGCCAGAAACTTCAAGCCCTATTTGCAACATAGCAGTGTGAAATCTCTGGCAGGTGCAGATGGCACGGCTGCAAGTGCCAGAACTCTATGTGGGCCTTAAGGGGAGGAAGACACTTCCATCCCACTGGGCAGGAAACTCACAGTAGTTGCATTTACAGTCCTGCCTGTACCTTTGCATCCAGAGGAAACTGTGAGGCTTTGTTGGGGCAGAGACTGTGGCAGCAAAAGGAAGAATTTGCCAGAGCCAGTTACAACAAAGGAGGATGTGATCTTGGGAAGTTTGCACCACACCTCTCTCCATTCTGGCACCTACAACTTGATATTCCTTCTTGGATTCATAACAGCATAGTTAATGACCTATATCTAAAAGATGGCTGGACCTATAGACTGAAGATTCACACCCATCCAAAACCATCAGCAAAGCTTTCAGTTCCCAGGGGAAATGAAAACCTGGGCTCATACAGTGCTCCCTCTTAGTCTAACTTGCTATAAATTTTACCTGAACAATAGAAGAGCTATTTGCAGAGTCTCTGGAGGAACATATTCCAACCACAAATATTAATGATAATGAACCTGAAAAGACCAGCTTAATAAAATAGCTGAAAATGAATTTACACATCATTAGCATTATGAGCTCCCAAATCTTCATCTCTGAACGGCTGGACTATCCGAGTAGAGGATGGATGGGAACCCGCCTAGGTTTCCAGAGCAGTGCCTCCAGCAGACCCTCTGACTGGGTATGTTCTGGCTTTTGAAATACGTTACCTATTCTCTCCTAAAGCCAGAATTACTACAGACTAAGGGTGGACATTTTGTCTCCCCTCTTGGTCTTTGAAAAATTAGAATTATCTCCAATTTGTGTTTGATATGGGGCAAAATATTTCCACTCTTTTGATGTTAGAAAACAATGTAATGTCCTTGAAATGGAAACTATCACATGTGTAGGTGAATTGCGTATAGATATTCATTCAACCAATATTTTGTCTTATATTCTTTGTTGAAGAAAAAGACAAGAAAGGCCGGATGCAGTGTCTCATGCCTGTAATCCCAGCACTTTGGGAGGCTGAGGCAGATGGATCACCTGAGGTCAGGAGTTACCAGCCCTGCCAACATGGTGAAACCCCGTCTCTACTAAAAATACAAAAATTAGGCCGGGCGCGGTGGCTCAAGCCTGTAATCCCAGCACTTTGGGAGGCCGAGATGGGCGGATCACGAGGTCCGGAGATCGAGACCATCCTGGCGAACACAGTGAAACCCCGTCTCTACTAAGAAATACAAAAAATAGCCGGGCGAGATGGCGGGCGCCTGTAGTCCCAGCTACTCAGGAGGCTGAGGCCGGAGAATGGCGTGAACCCGGGAGGCGGAGCTTGCAGTGAGCTGAGATCCGGCCACTGCACTCCAGCCTGGGCTACAGAGCGAGACTCCGTCTCAAAAAAAAAAAAAAAACAAAAACAAAAATTAGCTGGGTGTGGTGGCGGGCACCTATAATCCCAGCTACTCGGGAGGTTGAGGCACGAGAATCGCTTGAACCCAGGAGGCAGAGGTTGCAGTGAACCATTGCACTCCAGCCTGGGCAACAAGAGCGAAACTCTGTCTCAAAACAAAACAAACAAACAAAAAGACAGGAAAACATGGATCATATGTGGGGGCATAACAGCTTTCAGAGAGGTATAACATCTTCAACGAGGGACTTACAAAGATAAGTTGGTCTCTCAAATCCTGAGAATCATGGGGCTAGATGACTCCTGTAATACAAAAACATCTCTAATAATGGAAACTCAGGCATTCCCTGACAGTTTGGACTACATAAGGTTCATAAATCTTTTCTGGTACATTTCTTATGCAAGATTTGACATAGAGGGTTAGCCATGCACCCAGCCATTCCTTGAACCCATAGAAGATAACACTGAATCTTCTTACTTCCTCCTGGCTTCTTACCCCAGGGAACCTCCATTCTGTATTTCCCTTCAGCACATATGCTTTCGGGGCTCCCTCTATAGATTTCACCAGCCTGGAACACTCCCACCACATGCAGAATTAATTTTAAAATCCTCTCTCTTTGGTCAACTTTACAACTTGAGAAACAATACGATACAGTTGAGAGAACATGAGATCTGAGATCTGACTCTATGACTTATTAGCAGGGTCAACAACTTTGAACCTCAGTTTTCCTGTCTACAAATGTGAAGAATGTCCACCCACAGCGGCCTTGAATTCTGAACTATACAGGACAGCATAGATGCCAATTACTGTTATTAATAACAGCAATGGCAGCAAAATAAAAGTTTACCACAATACAAGCCATTTAATGCATCTCACTGTGGCCTCCTCTCATCTTTAATTGTAAATATTAATAGGTTTATAGAATGGTGATCCTGTGGTGAACAATTTTGTGTAAATCCCTTTCCTTGTCATTTGGTTAGCATTTCCACATTCCCAACTAGAATTCCTGTTGATGTTTAATATCCAAATGCAATTTCATCTGGTTGGTCCGTGGTAAAGACGTGGTCCAGGTGAGGCCAATCAGAGATGTTTCCTTAGTATTTAGATATGGAAGACAGTCAGAGGAAAATTTCCATGTGGCTCAACCGATGCATGAAAACACAGGTGTTGGGGGTAGCCATGTGTTCCACACGGGAGCAGCAGAGAAAGCCAGTTCTAAGAAGAAAAGAATGCTGCAGTTGTGCATCGTGACATGGAACGAGAGGTACAGTGTTCATTCCAGGGACTCCCTGCAGTTTTCTGGGTCCTCAGCTGCATTTTGGCACTTGGATTCTATGTGGCAGCCCTGAGGTCTTACAATAAGTTCTCTATTTTGTATACACCGCCAGAGTAGGTTTCTGTTGCCTGAAACCAAAAAGATTATAACCAACAATTTTGGGCTATATTTGGGTCGCCCCTGGCTGTTTTAATCAGACACAGTGGAGGAAGTGGAGCCAGCTCAGGAAGTGAGCACTAATCAGAGGCCCTGAGCAATGGGGTCATGGTCACTCCCTCCCTCGCTTCCAATATGGCCAGCCAGGAAGACAGGGCACTGATGGGCCTGTCAGGAGGTGGAGCTCTGGGGGACAGAGAGACACTGAGGTGTCACTCTCACTGGGAAGCAGGGACTTTATTTCCACCTGGTGACTGGCCTCTGCCTCTGTCATTGGCTAGAAAAAGAATGGGCCACCTGAACTCTGGGCAGATGCATTTCCGAAGCAGCACTCCAGGTGTCCGAGAGCGTCTGGAGCGGTGGAGCTACACATGCTAGAAAAAAGGGATAAAGTACAGTATAGAATAACCTGACTTCCTACTCACCCTTTTTGCCAGAAGGCAGTGAGGTACAGAAGAAAGGATACTGCTTTGTAGCCAGACAGGTCTGTCTTTGGCTCACAGCCTGGCCATCAATAATAAAAATAACAAGAAGAACATAGGCAGCAACAGCTAACATTTGTTGATCATTTACTATGTGACAGGCACATTAAATCCTCACAACATTCTCATTTTACAGATAAGAACACTAAGGCACAGAGAAGTTTCACAGATTGCCCAAGGTCAATCAAGTTCTTAAATGTCAAAAGAGGCACCCAAACCCCAACACTTGATTCCAGCACACACTGGTAGCCAGTCCCTTGCATCGTGTATTCACCAGATATTTGGCAAGGAAATTAACATCTCTGATCTCAGAATCCTTACCTGTAAAATACTGGCAGTAAATCTTGCATTGTAGATTGTTAGGAGACTAAAAAAAATCGTAGAAAGCATCTGACATTTTGTAGATGTTCAACAATTATTGCTATTATCATCATCACCATCATCAATACTATCTGGAGAACCAATAAGTGCTGAGAGATGACCATCATGACAGTTATGTTATCACTATAAATACAATCAGTATCATAATTTTGACAATTAACAATATCTGATGAGGTTCACCTAATAGATAAGTTACTCCTAATATTTTCATCAAAGCCTCTCAGATCTCCAGCAATCAACCATCCATCTGAATCAACAGGATTTCACATCACCATTCCATTCATGGAATATCCTCATATCTGGAATTGCCAAAAGGATTAACTTTCCCATCAAGACTACATCTACTGTTTTGTGTGTTCACCAAGCCTACACTTTATCCCATTATGTCTACACATAAAACTAGTTTGTTATATGCTTTATCCTTCTCCCACTGTCTATACTTATAACCAGTTTGAACCATTCCTTCTTCCCCTGTCTCCATACTGCCTACACATACACCCAGCTTTTCTATTTTGTCTAGACTGGTTGGCCAATTCAATCCATCAGACTGATTTTCTGGTCTGCATTGACTAACTACATTGACTCAACAATCAAGAGAAGTTGAATTGGTCATGCTTTTGAAAGACCATTAAGCTTCTTCATTGCCTTATTCTTACCCCAGTACCTGGCAGAAAAATCTAGCACATGGCGGGTGCCCAGTGTCTGAGGGTTAAACGATTGATGTTTATCCACATCCTATTTTCCTACCTTAGAAACACTGCTCCCTGGATCACAAGATTGGTTGCAAAAAGGTCCACCAAGGTAAGGAGTGCCTTTGAAGTAGACAGAGTTAGCTAAATCCCCTGAAAATACTCAAGACAGGATCCTGACCAATTAATTAGCAGATTGAAAACGTGAAGTTCTCAATTCACATTGCAAAATGAATCAAGGCAGGTCACTGACTCTCACAGGTCTCCTTGTGTACCTGCTCCTGCACAACTTTCTGCTTCTTGAATAGCCTCAAGGAAATATCTGGAGCCTCCTGATCAATGTCAGGAGAGCAGAAGGCCGAGCTTCTCAGAATAGGCTCCAGCTGTCTCAGCTGTACCCTTTGTGGAGCATAAATGGGAGGCCTGTATCAGCAAGTCCCACATCTCTGGGGAAAGAATCATCAGACTGCAATGTCCCAAATGGTGTCAGCAGCCAGATCTTTTATTCAATATGAGCTTTTAGTTGTTCACCAACTCTGAACCTTTGCGTTGGGTATTTGATCATATCTCAGGGGAAGTGGAGGTAAGCAAATGTCTAGTCTCTCCAAGAAAAAAATTTAAAACACAACACCATCAGTGAGGGCAGGAGGACAGGAAAGGGGATATTATCAGACGTGTTTACTTGTTCTTGCCAAACCTAGCAATTTCCAGAAGAGGCAAAGAGAGATTATTAACCATTTATGAAATATTGGATTAATAAAAACGCTGGCTCCATCTAAGGCTCTAATGGAAAGAAGGTGTGCTTCTTAATCAGGGAACCATTAACCAGGTGGCATCCCATTCTGCAAGCATTTAACCATAATCACTTTAAGCCAGGCACACTTTATGCCCATGAACAGAGATGGGTGAGGTCATGTCTGCCTAAAGGAGCTCCTACTGTAATAATGGAAATAGGCATGCAGAGATGTACATGTTCAATACAATAAGTTAATAGCAGCACATGAAGTATGGGTGAGGGACAGTGGAAATGCAGAAAAAGGACTACTGGTGTGCATGGTGTTTACAGACAGTTGAATTAGGACAGACACACCTGAGCTGGACTATAAAGGCATAATAGGAGGTTATCATGGAAAGAAGAGAGAAAGCACTGTCTGGACAGAAGGAACCCCAAAAGAGGGTACACTCTAGGCAAGTGGTTTTTCAAATCTTGCTTTAGGAAATAGTAGCCTTTGCTCACACAGAACCTTGATCAAAGGCTAGCAAAGCTACTCTCCATGAAGCAGGACGGGGCTCCTTTTCCATGCCATTCTCTCATCCTGCCCTTGGCCACTCCACACTTAACACACAGTGATCCTCACCAGATTCTCATGGAACCCGAGGGCTATACAAGCAGACTTAGGAAACCACTGAACGAAGCAATACAAATTCTGCACTTGCAATGGTTTAAGCCAGAACTCGGATGGCCTTTTGAAAGTTTTGATACTGTCAGGCCACCCTAGATCCTTCCAGCTTTACTCCCCTAGTCAAGTCTGACGACTTCATTCTTTCTTTGGAGCTGTCTGAAATTACCACCACGGCCACCTCCTGCAAAATCAGTTAGGTACGTGGGTTTCCATCTCTCTTCACATCTGCAAGTGACTTACAAACAAGGATCTCTCTTCTCCCTGCATTTTCTCCCACCAAAACTCACAAATTTTATTTACTGAATAGTCTCAATATACCCGGACAGTGTTCCAAGCCCCTCCCAGATCTAACCAGCACCAGGTAGATACTTCATAAAAACTTGAATTAAAAATACCCTTTCAAATCTCAGCTTAATTTATTGTTCAAGATGATCTATTCCAGGGTTTTCTACACTTGCCTCATCATAATAGCAAGTTATGATACTTAAAAATCCTGGTACTTAAAAATCCAGATTCCCAGGATTCTGATTACCACTTCATGTGTCTTTCTTTTCCAAGTGTGGTCAGGGACCAGCAGCACCAGCACCACCTGGGAGCTTGTCAGAAATGCAGAATCCTAGGCCCTACCCCAGACCTACTGAGTCAGAATCTGCATTTAACCAGATCCCCAGGAGTTTCTCGTTCCCATTAAAGTTTGAGAAGCACTACTCCAAGTCAAGGAACTTTATCCCGCCCACCCTCACCCCCACCCCCACCCCCACCCCCACCCCCAGCAAATGCCCTGGAGGAAAGGGGCTATAATTCGGAATGTGGGTGAACACAGCGGCTCCATCCCTCTTCTCTGAATGAATGTCCCTCCACTGCCAAGTCCAGGCCACCACAGCCAGAGTCAGGAACCCCGAGAGAAGAAAAGGACTATTGTATATAAGTCAAGGTATGCCCCCATCCTGACAAAAAGAAAGAGAAAGCAGCAGACTCCTGTAAAATCCACCCAAAGTAGGGAATTCTGATTCCCCAGCCAGGTTTGACGCCCCAAGCATTTGTGAGTTCTCAGGGGAGCCTCAGGCTGCCAGTGAGCCAGTCCAGCCATTTTCCATGTGGCATCTCCATGACTTTCCCCTTCACCTCCTCCAACCCTCTTCTCTTGGCACTCACATATCCACAGGACAATGCCATTCCTCCCAGAACTACTGAGTTCTGAGCATCACAGACACTTCCTACAGGAACCACTGAGCTAGAGAGTACGACCCCACTCACCTGCCACTACCATGTCCTCCCATGCATGATTGCCACCTACAAGGTCCATCTGAAATTAGATGATGAAATTAGATGAAGGGAGTCCTACTTAGGCACCTTGGGAACTCTACTTTTTCGAGTTTTCACATTCTAGAACCTTTCCTAATGAGGTGTAGATCTCATTCTCTAATCAGAATGGTTCTTCCACTCAGAAAAGTTGGCCTTACTGGGTTAAGCCTGCTTGTCTTGACTTCCTCTTCACTTAGGTTGAGTTCTTTCTTGAACATCCATGCGAACATATTTCTGATAGAGCCAGCTTATCCATCAGCTAGATGTGCCCGGATCCCAGTGTGAACACAACCTGGGCTCAAACCAGGTTCCTACAGCATGTGTGCACTGCGCTGTAGAGTAATGGAGTCCATGCTTTGTTCTAGTTATTCATGAATGTCACCTCATTTGATTTCAAAATTACCTAGCCTGGCAGGCCTTATTAATCCCATTTTTCTGATAAGGAAAATGAGGTTTCTGTGAGGGCAATACTTGCTCAGAGCCACGCTCTTTGACTCAAAGCCTCTTGAGGTCAGAAACTAAGTCTTATGTCTCATTATCCGTCTCCCCAGATCCTGTGCATTGTTCAGTATCTGCACTTCGTCTGTGCTCAGCGAATGTCTGTTGAATAAAACAGTAAATGAATTGTGAATGTGGCCACAATCCACACCGGCAGTGGTGGGGATGCAAATAGGGACACATGTTTTAAATGAAAGCACTCAACACTGGAAGCTCCACCTTGCAGATACTTGGGACATCTGGGGTCTCTCGGACCTATCCCTTCCCAGCTCTTCCAAGACCACTGACCCTGGTTTACTTCCTATTCCTGTTAGTACAGAAGACAAGATGGTCCACCCTCCAGGTTAGGATAATCACCCCCAACACAGCCAGAAACTCCATCACATATGTTTGCGGATGTGTGTGCGCGTGTGTGCGCGTGTGTGCACATGTGGGAACATTTTACAAGATATACATCAAGACAACATTAATCATAGTGATTTCTCTCTGTTTTTGTGGGTTGGGGGGATGGGTGGGCAGAGTCTCGCTCTGTCACCCAGGCTGAAGTGAGTTTAATGGCACAATCTCGGCTCACTGCAACCTCCACCTCCCAGGTTCAAGCCATTCTCCCGCCCCAGCCTCCCAAGTAGCTGGGATTACAGGCAGCCACCATCATGCCTGGCTAATCACAGTGATTTCTGAGTGAGTGGGATTATACCCAATTTTATTTTCTCCCTTTCTACCTTTTCACTTTTTTCTTCAATTTATGCTTGTTTTGAGGCAAGACCTGCATATGGAAAGCACACATCCCTTAAATTCATAGCTTGAGTAATTTTAACAAACTGAATCTATTCGTGTACCCAACACTCAAAAAATACCCTAAACATGACCAGCTCCCAAGAGATACATTTGGGGCTCCCTTTCGGTCCCTAATGCTCACCGCAAGAGTCACCAAGAGACTGACTTTTATCACAAGAGATGAATTTTTTCTCTGTGTGTGTGTGACTTTGTATAAAGAGAATCTCACTCTTTTGTGTCAGGCTTCTTTCAATCATCAGAGCTCTAGTGAGATTTGTCCACATTATGTATGAGCAGTAAATCACTTGTTCTCATTGCTATTTGTTGCTTTTTTAGGCATGAAAACTGTAACATAAATATTTTTAACAGAAAAAAGAAATAAGAGAAGTCAATGCTTTCAGCCACCGGACCCCAGACACCAGCAATCTAGCAATCTCAGTGGAAAGAACAAACACTCTGGAATTATAGGTTCAAATCCACACCTGGTCACTCACCTTTCCAGAGAGTGTTATTTCACACTGTAAGCCTCAGTTTCTTAATCTGAAAAATGGTGATCTTCACAGTTCCATGTGCAGGCACTGGTGACTTCCACCCAGATGTCCTTGTATTCTGTTTATTCCTGCTCCATGTTCATCTGCTGCCCTTGGGTTACTAAAGCCTTTTATAGGCACAGATGGGAACCACAGGTGCCTGGGAGTTTATTTGTGCTGAGCCTCAAGGCACAGAGCCAGTGACTGGTGGGAGCAGGGGTATGGAAGTCCAGCTTTCTGGCATCCAGGACAGGTGCACGGTATGCTCCAGGGTTCCCCTGCAGGAGCAAACTCAAGCTCCCCTGCACAGGTCTCGGCCTGAAATCACACTCATCCTGGGCTTCTTTCTCTTTTCACCCCTCTCCCCATCTCCTCTGCCAGTTTCCGCTGGGAGTTCCTCCTTAATAAGTCACGTGCACAGGATTGTTTTGTTTTGTTTTGTTTTGTTTTTTGTTTTTTTGAGACAGCGTCTGTCTCTGTTGCCCGGGCTGGAATGCAGCGGCGTGATCTTGGCTTACTGCAACCTCCGCCTCCTAGGTTCAAGCGATTCTCCTGTCTCAGCCTCCCAAATAGCTAGGATTACAGACGCCCATCACCATGCCTGGCTACTTTTTGTATTTTTAGTAGAGACAGGGTTTCACCATGTTGGCCAGGCTGGTCTCCAACTCCTGACTTCAGGTGATCCCCCTTCCTCGGCCTCCCAAAGTGCTGGGATTACAGGCATGAGCCACCGTGTCTGGCCACAGGAATCTTTATACAGGGTCCACTTCTAGGGAACCTGGCCTGATGTTCCCTAAAGGTTGTTGCGAGGTAAACGTGGACAGTTGTATATAAATCACCTGGCACCGACAGGCGCTCACACCTGTTAAATCTGTTCCCCATATCAACAGCAGGCTGGCTTTGCTCTGTGGCCATAGGCCTCAAATCATAAAATTCCCCAGGGTTAGAAGGAACCATAAATGTCCTGGACTCCTGGAGTCCTGAATTACTTAAATCATTCTTATCTCTCCCGAAAGAGTATTACGATGGCTTCTAAATGAAATAACCAGGGACAGCATTCTCCCCGCAAAACTCCAGCTTTATTGCATTACAATCAGCGCAGCCATCTCGAGTGGAGATGAAGCTGTGAAGAGCGGATATTAAAGCCACCGGTTGCTTTGACTATCCCCAGATCGGCAGCTAGATTACTGGCCTGGGCAGCACCTGCACCCTCTCCATTCTACCCTGACTGGCTGGAGGCTCTGTCCTTGGGCAACAGTAGGCACCCCATGTGAAGGAGTTAGCACCCCATGTGAAGGAGTTAGCACCCACTTTTCCTGGTAAAGAGGGCTTCCTGCACCATAAACCAAAAGTGCAGAAAGATGTTAAAAAATAGGAAGGAAAAATATAGCAAACACAGAATTATCTCTTTTCTTAAAAAAAGAAAATTCATTGTATCTGAATAATCCACGGCACCGATCTGTATTCTAAGAGCAGGCTTTAGACTTGTTTCCCTCAACAGGAAGCGACCATTGGGGCCAGATACTGACAGGAAGCAGTTCTTTCATATTAATAGTTGCCATTTATGTGCCGTGCGCTCCTCTAAATGTTTAACAGTCTTTGAAGGAGCTATGTTCATCTTTGATTTGCAGATGAGGAAATGGAGATGCCAAGGAGGTAAACAGCTTACCTCTGAACCCCTGCGGCAGGTAATAACAGAGCTGAGACTCAAACCCCATTCTGTCTGCTTCCAAGGCTGTCCTGTTAAGCAGAGGTATGGCCAGGAATTGGGATTCAAAAGATGTTTTAGTTTCCTTTAGTTTTACCTCAAACTGAGTGGCTTAAAACAACATAAATGCTCCTCATAGTTCCTGAGGCTAAAATCCCTCCTTGTATCTTTCTAGCTCTGGTGGTGACCGGCAATCCCAGGCTTGTAGCGGCACCACTCCAACCTCTGCTCTTATGGTCACATGGCATTCTCCCTGTGTGTCTGTCTTTGTGTCATCCTCCTTCTTATTAGGACACCAGCCCTCCTGGATTAAGAGCCCACCCTACTCCAGTGTGACCTCATCCTAACTAATTACATCTGCACCAACCCTATTTCCAAAGAAGATCACATTCTTAGATACTGGGCGGGGGCTGTGACTTCAGCAGGTGTTTTGTGGGGACATGATTCAAACCATGACAAGCAGCCAGAAACTCAATTTCTTTCTTTCTTTCTTTCTCCTTCCTTCCTTCCTTCCTTCCTTCCTTCCCTCCCTCCTTTCTCTCTCTCTCTTTCCTTTTCTTTCTTTCTTTCTTTCTTTCTTTCTTTCTTTCTTTCTTTCTTTCTTTCTTTCTTTCTGTCTCTCTCTCTCTCTCTCTCTTTCTTTCTTTCTTTCTTTTTTGATGGAGTTTTGTTCTTGTTGCCCAGACTGCAGTGAAATGGCACGATCTCAGCTCCTCAGCTCAATGCAAGCTCTGCCTCCCAAGTTCAAGTGATTCTCCTGCCTCAGCCTCCTGAGTAGCTGGGATTACAGATGCACACCACCATGCCTGGCTGCTTTTTGTTTTTTGTTTTTTGTTTTTTTTTTAAGACGGAGTCTCGCTCTGTAGCCCAGGCTGGAGTGCAGTGGCCGGATCTCAGCTCACTGCAAGCTCCGCCTCCCGGGTTCACGCCATTCTCCGGCCTCAGCCTCCCGAGTAGCTGGGACTACAGGCGCCCGCCACCTCGCCCGGCTATTTTTTGTATTTCTTAGTAGAGACGGGGTTTCACCGTGTTAGCCAGGATGGTCTCGATCTCCTGACCTCGTGATCCGCCCATCTCGGCCTCCCAAAGTGCTGGGATTACAGGCTTGAGCCACCGCGCCCGGCCGCTTTTTGTATTTTTAGTAAAGACGAGGTTTTGCCATGTTGGCCAGGCTGGTCTCAAACACCTGACCTCAGGTGATCCACCCACCTCAGCTTCCCAAAGTGCTAGGGTTACAGGTGTGAGCCACCACACCTGGCCCAGAAATTCAGTTTCTAAATAAGGAAATTCAGAGAAACAGAGGAGGGGCTTGCTCTCCTCCCTCACGGAAGGACCCCTGGTCAGACACTCAGTGCCTTTGATCTTAAGTCTCCATCTCTGTCTTTGTCCATCTGCTGCTAAGGCACTGCTCCCAGAAGAAGAGGCCAGCTCAGCACTGCAACAGGAATAAGGAAGAGCATGGGGAAGGAAGTTCAAGCTTCGGAATATGGTGCCCTCTCAATTGCGGTATTCTGGGGCAAAACCCTATGGCCCATTCTGGTTAAGACTCTACTCATAAAATACTTCTTCCAGATGGGGTCCTTGACTGCAGGCGTGGAAACCACCTCTGGATGATTTTAATTGAAAGGAAATCTATTTTAAAGATAGGATCTAGCTCACTCAACAGCCAAGAAGGCTGGAGGACCAGCTTAAACAGTGGCCAGGAGCAAGGGAGTCTAGGAGATGACCAAAATCAGAAACAGCCAGCCCAGTGCGGACATTAGTGCCACTGAGCATGATCCTACTGCCATGGGCCCACAGCCCTGCTGCCGGTAGGCCTTTGACATTGCTACTGCTACCACCACACTACCAGCAAAGATTCTTCACTGCCCCTGACTTTTCGGGCCACTGGCTCCAGATTCATGGTCATTGGCTGAGCTTCAGCCTAGCACACCCATCTGAGGACTCGTTGCAAGGAAGTCTGAGAAAGCATGAATCTATCTTTTGGAGCCTTAATAGAGAAAGATGGCCACTGACTCCTCCTACAATGAGTCATACACTGAGCAGTTATGCAAATGTAGGAAGGAGGTTCAAATGTTGGGCAAACAATGCAAAGTTGGTTTTTAGGGAAGATTCAATCTGGGTGTCCAGAAGCAAAGGTAAGATGGCAGGTGTCAGGGTCAGATCTGCTAAAAAGGAGTTCACAGCTCATAGACTGGAGAGATTGGTGCCAGAACTCTCTGAGAGGCCACAGAGACAGAACATAAATTAGGGATTGCCCTGGGCTGCAGATGGGGGAATGGAGGCTGGCTGCTTTTTAAGGAGATAAAAATGTTTGGGAATTAGATTGTGGTGATGGTGGCACGACATTGTAAATATACTAAAAACCACTGAATTGTACACATTAATAGGGTGAATTTTATGTCATATGATTTTATCTCAAAAAAGACATTTCAGAGGGGTAGCCAGACCCCTCAAGTTCAAGGTCACAAGGAAAGAGCATTCCATCATCAAAAACTAATGCAATGGGCACCAGAGTTTCGTTGAATTCCCCATAAGAGTGATTCAATTTGATGAACATGTGTTGGTCTAGGGGAATGGAATCAGTGGGCCAAATATGTCAGTGGTCCCAAACCTCCCACTTTCTTCTTGGAAAAGACTCCATCTCTTTGCTCGCTGAGTCACATGAAGACATACGTTCCCTGTTGTTTCTGCTCAGAATCACTGGAAGACAATACCCAGTGATGATTGATGGGTTTTCTACCTGAGATAGCAGCTTTTTTTGTTTTAAATGAACTTGTCTTGGGGCAATAGGGGACACAGAATACAGAACTAGCATATGAATGATACTCAGTGTCATAGAACCTGTGGCCCCAGAGGACTGCCCACTGAATCCTCGCCCCATTCTGTGAGGTGGGTTTGTTGGGGTTGGGGCTGGTGATTAGCTCCCTTTTCACAGATAAGAAAAGTGAGCCACAGAGAAATTGTGTGATTGGCGTCTGGGACGTCTACTTTCAGAATTCTCAACCAATCTTCATTACCACATCTGCCTTGGGCATATTTATTCAAGGATGTAGCATGCCATGGGAGTAAGTGAGGTGGTGGGAGTGCGGGGAGAATGGAGATAAGGGCAAGACCCTGTAGGAGAGACCAAATAACTTGGAAGGACAGAAGTGTTCAATTTTCCATTTTTTAATTTTGGGGGTATGCATGCCCAAACCTTTAGCCAAGTCTGCTGTAGAAACAAAGGTCTTGTGTACGCCGAGTTTTGTTTTGTTTTGGTTTGGTTTTTTGTGTTGTTGTTCTTGTTGTTGTTTTGGCAGGAGGTGGTTGATTGGTTAATAAAAGAAGATAAGTTTCACATTTGGATTCAGGCTGGCAGAAATAAAGGAACAGAGATGAGATTTAGAGATGGGAACTTCCTAAAAGAAGCCAGAAGTCAGATCTAAATGTGAACTTGAGGTGGTAAAACCACCTTGGAATTCACAGAAATTGCAGCTACTCATAACTAGATCTTAAGGGGCGGGGAGACCCCGTCGTTATATGGATTCTACATTTCTTACTTCCCATATTAGACTTTGAGCCTTTTCAGGCCGGGATCCAAATTTGGATTCATCTTCAAAGTTCCACTAGCACATTGTAAGGACTCCATAACTGTTTGCTGAATTATTACATTCAAGGAGAGGCTTCTTGTGAGTACGTCATTATGTAAGTCAGAAATTGTATTTGCCTACAAGTAAAAGACCAGATTTCAGTGTTTAAATAGGTAAGAAATCAAAAGGTGGGCATAAAGTCTGCTGTATGTCACAATGTCACAAATGTGCTTCTATCATTCTGTTCTTCATGTCTTTCAAATATCCTCATGGTCCAAAAGTGGCTGCTGTATCTCCAGGCCACAGCCCACCACTCCCACCCTCCCCACTCAACCACATCCCCACCTCTCCCACCCTGCCCACTCAACCACACCCCCACCTCTCCCATTCTCTCCACTCAACCACACCCCTACCTCTCCCACCCTCCCTACTCAACCACACCCCCACCTCTCCCACACTCCCCATTCAACCACACCCCCACCTCTCCCACCCTCCCCGTTCAACCACACCCCACCACTCCCACCCTCCCCACTCAACCACACCCCCACCTCTCCCACACTCCTCACCTCCTCCACGACCAGTTCTTATGGCTCCAGCCACACCACTTCCTTCTGAGAGTCTTGTTCTTGTCTTCTCCATGCTCCTTCCTGCTCCATGTTCATGTCTAGAGGAAGAAAAGGAAAGAGACCAGTGGTTTTCTCTGAGCCAGGCTTTACTTGAGAAGGAAAGCCTTTCCAGGAACCTCTGGCTACATTTCACCAGTTAGAACTGGCTCCAAGTGGAGGGAGGCAAGGTAGAAGGGAGTTGATACATATGTGATAAGAAAGGGAGGGTCTTGACGTTCCTTTCAACCTGGCTGGGAATCTATCTGAAATGTAAGCATTGATATCATTGCAAGAGTGACAGTGGCTATGAAGGAGAAAGACAGGTGCTGGCAAATGAGAACACTGAGGCTCTGAGAGATGAACGCGCCTTAAATTACACAGCTGGGACTCTAGGGCACTTAGAAGCCCATTGTCTTTATACCTGCTGCTGGGAGGGCAGACAGCAGCAGCCTCTCCTCTCCCGTTCTCCAGGTTCCTTCCAGTGAGGACTGTGTTTGTTCTTTCTCAGAGGCCAGGCCAAGCCAGACCTCATAGGCAAAGCACTTTGGCGGCAAAGTCTTATATCAAACAAATTAAAGGCCTCTCAGGTCTGCAACTTTGCTCCTGCCTCACAGCCAGGGGTGGAGGGATGATGCTGGGGCCACAGGGACTCTGAGTCATCGCTGGGAGCGGCAGCTCTGGATAAGGCAGCAGTAGACCTCTGGCAGCCCCGCACTCCTGGGGACCAGGGGCCTGGCCTGGAAAGGACCTGCATTACTGGGGATTCACACCACCTTCCTCTGGCCCTGGACCCTGCCATGGTAGCTCAGGTCACAGATTGGACTGGGCCCTTCTGCCAGCCTTCCCCCGACTTCACAATGCTGTATTATCAGAAACCATGAGGTATACAGCAGAATCTGGGTTGGAGGCGGGGGTAGTGGTAATGACTCTCTATGACTCATTTTGAAGGGCCCAGAGTCAGCGTGAGAGGGGGTGGAGGGCAAACCCAATAGCAGCTCAGAGGAGCCACAACCAGTCATAAAAATAGGTTTCATATCACAGCCTGGTACATGCATCTGCAGATAAGCATACAGCACAGAAACACATATGCACGCAGCAGCCCTTCCCTTCACTCCGTGCAATAAACTGTGATTTTATTCTATTCTATTTTTCTTTCCTTCCTTCTTTCCCCCCTCCCTCCCTCCCTCCCTCCCTCCCTCCCTCTCTCCCTCCCTCCCTCCCTCCTTCCCTCCCTCCCTTCCTCCCTTCCTCCCTTCCTTCTTTCCTTCCTTCCTTCCTTCTTTCCTTCCTTCCTTCCTTCTTTCCTTTCTTCCTTCCTTCTTTTCCTTCTCTCTCTCTCCATCTCTCTTTGACAAATGCTGGTTGGTTGAGACCCAAAACAAAAATGTCATGACACCTTGAGGGGAAACCTGTTGTTAAATTATGGTGACTTAGCATATTGGCTTTGCAACACAACTGAACTGGGTTTGAACTTGCTGGTGTGTGAACCAAGCCAAGTGACTTAGCCTCTGGCATCGGACCACTTTTCTAAACCACTAACACCATGATTCCAGTTCCTGAGCTTTCTTCTGCACCACACTATGACCTCCAGCCTGTCCTCTCTAAAATGCACCCTGGACCCGGCGGCTGCACTTTCCCACTGCATGCACTTTCCACCTGCAGCCCGCCAGCCCTTGTCCATGCCCCTCATGCATTCCCTTTGATCTCAATAAAAAGCCAAAGTTCCTACCTTGGCTGGAAAAAACAACAAAGTCTAAGTGGTTTCCCGCTCTCCCCACTCAAGCCCACCCTCACCATTCCACCCTCCCCACTCAACACCACCCCACCACTCCATCCTCCACACTCAACCTCACCCCACCACTCCCACCCTCCACACTCAACCCCACCCCACAACACCCTCCCCACTCAACCCCACCCCACCACTCCATCCTCCCCACTCAACCCCACCCCACCACAACACCCTCCACACTCAACCCCACCCCACCACTCCATGCTCCACACTCAACCCCACCCCACCACTCCCACCCTTCCCACACTCAATCTCACCCCCACCACTCCATCCTCCCCACTCAACCCCACCCCCACCACTCCATCCTCCCCACTCAACCCTACGCCTCCATTCCACCCTCCACACTAAACCCCACCCCCACCACTCCACCCTCCACACTCAACCCCACCCCACCACTCCCACCCTCCACACTCAACACCATCCTCACCACTCCCACTCTCCCCATTCAACCCCACCCCACCTCTCCCTCCACACTCAACCCCACCCCCACCTCTCCCACCCTCCACACTCAACCTAATTCCATCATTCCCACCCTTCCCCCAAAATAGGGAAAGAGGAAGAGAAGAAAGGGGGTCTGAAATGTAATAATGTATGTAAGGAATTTAGCACTATTTTTAGCATAGAGTGAGTACCCACTCATGGTGAGAACCCTCTCTATTCCCAAGTGCTGATGTTGAAACTAATTGCTAAGAGGAGACAAGTGTCTAGGCCTTGGGTGATGAGGTCAGATCTCTGTTTTAGGAGTAGTGTATGCTTTTGCTGGCTTCTCCTCTTTGGTTCCATCTTTAAAAGCCCATGACCTTCTGCTCTTCCTGACATCATGGATGCTCTCATCCTGTCCTGTGGCTACATCTCACCTCTGGATCTGGAGACCCCCACACTCACATGACTAGCCCAGCTTCTGTCCTTGACTCCAGGCTCATTCATCCAGCTGCCTGCTGGACATGTCCCCTCAACTCTCCAGTGGGCAACTCGAAATAATCATGGCCACAAAACCCCTTGATCGGCCTCTCTTCCCCACTCAAGCCTGCCCTCTCTCCCCATCTCAGTAAAGGGCACCCTCTTGATTCTGGTCTTTCCCTCACAGCCCCACATCCTCCATCAGCAAGTCTTTGTGGTTCTGCCTCAAAATAAATCCCCAATGTACTTACCACTCTCCAGTCCCACTGGCACCATCCAAGCCTCCATCATGGCTCATTTCCCGGGATCAGCAGAATAATAGGCCCCAAAGGTGCCCACTAACCAAATCTCCAAGACCTGTGACTGGGTGACTTCACATGGCAACAGGGGCTTTTGAGATGTGATTAAGCTAAGGACCTTAAGATAGTGAGATTATCCTGGTTGTCTAGATGAGCCCGGTGGTAGTCCATTCTTGCACTGCTATAAAGAAACACCTAAGACTGGGTCATTTATAAGAAAAGAAGTTTAATCGGCTCACAGTTCTGCAGGCCGTACAGGAAGCATGGCAACATCTCTTTCTGGGGAGGCTTCTGGAAGCTTCTCTTCATGGTGGAAGGAAAATCCAGAGCACGCACCCCACATGGCAAAAGCAGGAGCAAGAGAGCCAGGGGGAGATGCTCCCTATTTTTAAATGACCTGATCTCATGAGAATTCACTCACTATTGAGAGGACAGTACCAAGGGGGATGGTACTCTCCCCATTCATGAGAAATCCACCCCTATGATCCAGTCACCTCCCATCAGGCCCCACCTCCAACACTGGGGACTACATTTCAATATGAGATTTGGGTAGGGACACAAATCCAAACTGTATCAAGTCCAATGTAATCAGAGGGGTCCTTAGGAAAGGGAGGCCAGAGGGTCAGAGTTAGTGGAGAGGTGATGATGTAGGAGAGAGAGAGGGAGACAGGAGGAGGGAGATTTGAAAATGCTATATTTCTGTTTTTCAAGATGGGCGAGAAGCCACAGCCTACATCTGCAGGCAGCTTCTAGAAGCTGGGAAAGGCAAGGAATGGATTCTCCTCTGGAGCTTCCAGAAGGAACACAGCCGTGTCGACACCTTGATTTTAAACCAGTGACACCCATGTCAGATTTCTGACCTACAAAACATTGGGATAATAAATGTGTGTGTTTTTTTAAGCCACATGAGATTTGTGGTAAGCTTGTTACAGCAGCAATGGGAAACTCACCCACCTTCTCACTGCCTCTGTCTCTTAACTGGTCTCCCTAGGGTTCCTCTTGGCCTGTTAGTTACTCCATTCTCTGCACAGTAGACACTGTGGGCTTCATAAAAGCTTCTTTCAGATCACATCGCTTTGGCACAGAAAACCTTCCAATGGCTTCCATTGTCCTTAGAACAAAATTCCAACTCTTCATCATGGCTGAAGAAGTCCAGTTACTGGTCTCTGAGTACACCCTCCCTTCGATGTCCCCCTCTTGCCCCTACTCTAGGCTCTAGACACCCTGGATGCTTTTCTGTTCCTTGAGCAATTCACCCATGTTGCCACCTCCAGGCATTTTTCTGGGCTGCTTCTCTTCCAGGAATTTTCTTGTTATTTGTCCTTAAGAGCTTGGTCTGAGGTCTTCTTTGGTGACATTGCATGTTTAAAAAAAAAAAAAAAAAAAAAGCCCCTCTTGGCAAATCTCTATCACATTCCCCTGCTTTATTTCATCTCTACCATTTATCAGTAACTGAAATTATCTTATTCATTTATGTATTTCTTTGCTGAATCCTCATAACAGCATCAGGAGGCTCAATTACCACCTTCGTTTCACAGATAATGAATGAAACTGAAATGCAAAGGAGCTTCTAGAAGATGTTAAGCAACTTGTTCAAGATCCCACTGTTAGTCCACACATAGCCAGCCTTCGAAGCTGAATTGACCCCAAAGCCTGGCTTTTGGCCCCAAGCACGACCAGTGCTCACAGTTATAAAGCCCTTGTGTGGTTGATGGGGGGAGTGGGGCCATTGTTTCTCACTCCCCCAGCACTCGAATGATGGCTGGGCTATGGCAGCACTCAATATTTATCAGTTTGGATGAAGGAATGTATGCATGCATGAATGGATGAAAGGAGGAACGTAGCCCTGTATAGCAGCTGGCACAGAGTCAGTGTTGAATAAAGATGACTTATTTAATATCCTGATCATGATGATGACCGATGAGAAAGCGGCTTGTTCACCATGAAGTGCTACACACGTGTGGCTTCTTCATTAACTGTATTAGCTGCCCTGTTGGGGGAGAGGCAGCGGGGACTGCCTTGGGTCTCAGCACCCCCAGAATCAAGTTGAAAGACACAGGGGCCTGGCGTGGGGTGCAGGAAGTCTGAGCTGGCACAGACCCAGTCTGGTGGCCAGACAAGAAAGAAACTTCCTTGGAGGAGGCACTTGTGTTATTACAAGTACAAACTTAGAGAGGCAACAAATGCCCATTTCTCAGTGTGTATACACACATACACACACACATGCACACACACACACATACACACACACCCCACCTCAGACCCCCCAGGGCCCTGCCAGACAGATCCAGTGGAGGAGAAATCTCTGGTGGATGAATCTGCAGACGCCTCCCCAGGCGCTGTCTGGAGCGACCCTCCCGTCATTAACACTCTGTGCAGCTGAGCACGTGCTTTTTATTGGGATGAGTATAAATAAACAACAACAGGAGATTTGAAAAAAAAAATGACCCCCAGAGGAAACCCGATCCTCAGGCAATTAGAGCACTTCAGTTCAGATAATTGCCAGCTGAAATGGTGAGCTGGGTGCCAATCCTCCAAAGGCAACAACACTGGCCACCACAGGCTGATTACAGCCCCCGAAGCCACGAGAGCCTCCCTGCCTTTGTCTGCCACTCAGTGAAGGGACACCCAGCGTGTGAACAGTACGTGCACCATGTTCAGTGAATCTGGCAGTAAGTGTGGCCAAGGCAGGGGTTCTCACAGGGGTGGGTGATTTTAGCCCTCAGGGTAAGTTTGGCAATGTCTGGAAACAATTTTGGTTGCTCCAACCGGCATTTAATGGGTGGAGGCCAAAGATGCTGCTAAACACCCTGCAA
The DNA here is from genome assembly GCF_003255815.1 of Theropithecus gelada. Taxonomy (NCBI): domain Eukaryota; kingdom Metazoa; phylum Chordata; class Mammalia; order Primates; family Cercopithecidae; genus Theropithecus; species Theropithecus gelada. Next base: position 38,232,627 of record NC_037688.1, read on the forward strand.
CGCCCAGGATAAGCTCCCACAATAGAGAATTGTACAGCCCAAAGCATCTGCAGTGCTGCAGTTGAGAAGCCCTGGTTTAGAGACAGGAGCTCCCTAAACATCTACAAAGGCAGAAGTTGCTAATGGACTCCGAACACCCACCACGGGCCAAACACTTTGTCAAACATACGGCTTCATCGCTGAATCCTCACAACAGCATCAGGAGGCTCAATTACCACCTTCGTTTCACAGATAATGAATGAAACTGAAATGCAAAGGAGCTTCTAGAAGATGTTAAGCAACTTGTTCAAGATCCCACTGTTAGTCCACACATAGCCAGCCTTTGAAGCCGAATTGACCCCAAAGCCTGGCTTTTGGCCCCAAGCACGACCAGTGCTCACAGTTATAAAGCCCTTACTTTGTGCCTGTCACTCTCACATATACCACCTTCTAGAGACTCCATGGGAAACGTGGAATGGTCAGGAAAACACAGCCTTTGGCTTCCTATGGACCTGAATTCTATGACCTGCTGTGCCATTTTTATTTGTCATGACATCTTGGGCATAGTAGTGAAACTCTCTGGTTTCTTTATCTGTGACATGGGCCCACAATTACATGGTATTGCATGTAAATGCTTTCCAACAGTGCCTAGCACACCGACCTCAGTGAACAGTAGCTATGACTGTGATTGCTACTACTGAGTTTGAAATTCACAGCCACAGAGGTGCCGATTTTTACCAGGGAAATGGGGCCATATAGAGCAAGCAAGGGAGACTGACAGTGGGGGGCAAGAAGGGGAGAGGGACAGGAGGGAGTGGAGGGAGTCCATTCCTATAGCTGCCAGAACTGTTGTACCCAATGTCTCTTTGTCCTCCCTCCTTTGGGGAAAGTGCTGTGTTTGGTTTGCTGGTGAAGGCCCACGATCCTCTGTCTCACAGAAATAACCAAACCTGTAAACATGAAAGAGTAGGCTGCAGGGAGGGCAGGGGGATTCCACTGCAGCTCATAGGGCCACTCTGGCTTTGAGCCTGTTGGAGGTGGAGCAGGGGCTAGGATCACCCCCCACACACAGATTCCCAGGCTTCTTCCCATATGAAGGGAGGAGAATTAACACCTCTTCACCACCTGTTCTGTGAAGGTACTGTTGATACAGCTCATTCAATTTTCCCAGAAATCCCTGCGAAGTCATATTACACCCATCTCACAACTGGGAAAACCAAGGCCCAGGGAGGTTTGTTAATGTGGTCAGAGTTGTACAGCTGGGAAATGGCAGCTCTGGGCCCTGATTCCATGCTGATGCCTTTAACCACTTCACCTCAGGCCCAGTGTGCCTGTGCAAGATGGTGCTAAGACTGGTAGGCCCACTGGGGGCTTCTCTCTGCCTCCTTTCTCTATCCCACTAGGGACTGTTGGCCACAGTGAGCATATGTCCCAAGCCCCAGACCAGCCTCTTGGTCTGAAAAGATTGAGTGCACTCAGCAGGCACAATGGGACTAAAATCAGGACCTCCTAGAACAGCACTGTCCCGTAGAACTTTTGGACAATGCAAATGTTCTATATTCACACTATCCAATGTAGTGGCCTGCTAGCCACAGGTAGTAAAATTTCAGAAGAGAATGTTCAATTGTATTTAATTTTAATCAGTCTATTAGTTTTAATCAATTGAATTATGTATTTAAAGTCACATGTAACTAGCGGCTTCCACATCGGACAGTGCAGGGAAAACGTAGGACTCCGTCTGTGGGCTTTTTGCTAACCATGTCCTTCGCAATGATTCCTTCAGGTCAACCAGCCTTCCATTTCTCTGGGCTAAGGGGTGAGGAAGCCTTTTGGACGAGCTGAGTTCACAGAGGATCCCCCTTTCATGTTTCCAGTCAGTCATAGGTCAGTCAGCCCACCCACAGACATATGCTGAGACCCTATTTTGAGCCAAGCCCAAGCCAGGTGTGGGCACCATCCTTACCCTGGAGGAGGTCCTGGGCTAATAGGGCAAGTTAAAGAACAGCAATAATCATAAAATGATATCAAAGATGATGATGATAGTGATGGTGGTGGTGGCAGTGATGATGAAGACAGTGATAATGACAATAATGACAGTAGTGATGGTGGTGATGATGATAGTGATAAAGATGGTGGTAGTAATGATAAAGATGGTGATGATGGTGATGATGATGATGGTGGTGATGAAGATAGTGGTGACTATAGTGATGATGGTGATAAGATGGTGATGACTATCATGATGGTGATGATGGTGATGAAGATGGTGATGACTATAGTGATAGTGATGATGATTATGGTGATGATGTTGATGGTGATAATGGTGATGAAGATGGTGATGATTATAGTGGTGATGATGATGGTGATGAAGATGGTGATGACTATAATGATGGTGATGATGATGATGGTGATGATGTTGATGGTGATGATGATGGTGATGAAGATGGTGATGACTATAGTGATGGTGATGATGTTGATGAAGGTAACAGTGGTGATGTTGATGGTGATAATGACAATGGTTATGGTGATGATGATGGTGATGGTGATGATGACAGACAATGATGAAGCTAATGATGAACAATGATAGTGTTGATGATAAAGGCACTATCGATGAGATAAGAACAGGGACTTGGAATCACCCTCTGGATTCAAATCCACATTCCACCACTTACTAGGTATGAAGCCATGGGCAAGTCACTTACCCTCTTTGACCCTCGGATTTCTCTTTTGAAAAATAAAATTAGTAAAAGCATGTTTGCCTAAGATGGCTAAGATCATTAAATAAAATATGTAAAGCATAGCCTAACACATGAAGGAATGAATAAATATTAGCTTTATTATTATTATTCACTACTATTTATTCAGGGCATACTATTTCTCAAGTTAATGTCTTAATCTCAATTAGTCTTCACGTTGACTCTACCTCATTTCCATTTGACAAATAAGAAAACTGAGACTCAGATAAGTTTAGAGAATTTGCCCAGGTTCTTAGAAACAAGTGGCAGTGCTGTGATTTGAATGCCAGTCTACATGACTTCACAACTTTTCAAGTTGCCTAGTTGCCCAGTGTGCTGCAAGTTAGGCACAGTAAGTACTCTCAACATGGCATGGTAGAGAGAAAATGTTGATGCCTGCATGCACCAGCTAAGCGGTTGGGACAACTCCACTTCTTGTGGCTTTAGTGCCTCACCCATAAAATAGAACCATTTCTGTCCCTGGATCAGTGTAGGGAATCTATGGAAGCATATGAGTTCATCAGTACAGTAGTCCATGGAAAAACCTCACGTGGAGCTGGCACCCAGCCACAGTTAATATTAACTCACGTTATCAGCGAGTATTGAATCATTTTTCACAGGCGCAACACACAGCACCCCATGAGCACTCCCTCGATGACCTTTTCGCTCCCCTTTAATGACATACAGTGCTAACCTCCAAAGCCCTTTACCTGAGTGGGACAAAGGAGTGTGTTACTTCCCTCACACGGTTTTGCACTGCTCGTCAAGGCCACAGCGAGGGGGTATGAGCTCTTCAGGGTCATGGCACATCCCTGCCCCAGGCCCTCCCAGGGTTATCACCCTGGTGCATCAGAGTGTAGAGACTCCACAAGGAATCCTGAAATCACCAACAATCTGCTGGGGTGAGAGCTGCCAGGGAAGGGAGAGGGTATTTATAAACCTGGCGCTGGTGGCTGAGCCCTTAGGAACCTGAGAGAGAGCAGCTTTCCTGCCCCACAGGGAAACCAAAGAGGAAAAACACCAACAGGCTTCAACTTTGGGCTCCAGTCAAAAGCCACTGAGGGTACATCCAAGTCCCCTTCTAAATTTAGAACATTCAGCCAAACCAGTTCTCCAGCTCACCGAGCATCTTTCCCCTTGGCTAGACTGGGACGTTCTTCTGAAAGCCAGGGACATAGATGGGAGGTCAGATCCAAACCTACTTTGCCTCCATTTTTGTTCCCATCCCACTAGGGGCCAGGACACTCCAGGCCCTTTTCATGCCTGAGACAGGACCGTGAGGTATAAAGTGATATGAAGTCAGAGAGAAGGTTCAAATGTTGACACTGGCTGCTGGTTCTAACCAGCCTAAGATCTCAGACTAGCATCTTAAGCTTCCTGTATCTCAGTTCCTTCAACTATAAGGTAAGCAAAACCTTGAGCAAGTGACTTTACCCAGGTGAGTCTTCATTTCATCATCTCTTACAACAGGAGAGAAAGGCTTACCAGGTATCTTCCAGTCCCCGACCCTCAGTTTCCCTATATTTCTTTTTATTTATTTGTTTATTTTTTTGAGATGGAGTTTCGCTCTTGTTGCCCAAGCTGGAGTACAATGGCGTGATCTCGGCTCACTGCAACCTCCGCCTCCCGGGTTCAAGCGATTCTCCTACCTCAGCCTCCCAAGTAGCTAGGATTACAGGCATGCACCACCATGCCTGGCTAATTTTGTATTTTTAATAGAGACGGGGTTTCTCCATGTGGTCAGGGTGGTCTCGAACTCCTGACCTCAGGTGATCCACCCACCCCAGCTTCCCAAAGTGCTAGGATTACAGGCTTGAGCTACCGTGCCCGGCCAGTTTCCCTATATTTCACAGGAGAGCAAGACTTACTAGTCACCTTCCAGTCCTCAAGCCTCAGTTTCCCTATCTTTCACAGGGAAAAAGTGTGCCTTAGAAAAATTCCATGAGGATTAAGTACAAGGGCAAGTCCAGAGTTCATAGCCCAGGGGCATGTGGTGACACTCAATCCATGTGGGTAGAACCAAGATGGAAACTAGAATCTGAAAGTCTCTATTCTGAGTCTCTCTCTCTCTTTCTTTTATAATAATTTCAACACATGTATTTAAACATTACCCATGTGATCCCTGGCCCTATTATTAGTCCAGAGATAAAAACAGGGGTCAGAGCAATTGTAATCAAAAGGCATTTCTCTATCCCTGACCCTGATGCTATGGTCTGAATTTTTGTGTTCCCCTAAAATTCCTATGTTGAAACCTAACTGCCAAGGTGATGGTATTAGGAGGTAGGGCCTTTAGGAGATTATTAGGTTATGAGGGCAAATGCCCCAGGAATGGAATCAGTGCCCTTATAAAACTGGCCTGAGAGGGTTCCCTGCTCCTTCCACCATGTGAGGACGTAGTGAGAAGGTACCATCTGAGAAAGTAGGCTCTCTCACCAGACATAAAATCTACTGGTGCCTTGATCTTGGACTTCCCAGCCTCTAGAACTATGAGAAATGGATTTCAGTTGCTTATAGGCTACCCAGTTTATGGTATTTTGTTATAGCAGCCTGGATGAACTAGTACCATCTCCTTCATTAACAATAATGATAATAGTTAAAAGCAATTGAGCACTTACTATGTACAGACATTGGGTTAAGACTTTACATAAATTATATAATTAAATCAATTATCAATGGTTAAGATACATGTCAGAACCAAAGGTCATTTGACACAACAATAAAAATATAAAATAGCAATACCAATACCAAAGCTTTCCTTCTCTGACTTAATCTTCCCATTATCCTTATGATATGCTACCGGGGGCATTGTACATCAGCTCAAGAACAAGCCCCTTTTGGGTATTCCATGGAGCCTGCCATATATTCCTGCTTGCCAGCTCCAGCGCCACCTCTCTGTGGGAGCATCCATTGCTGTTCCCAAAGCCCCACTGAACGGCACTATGTCCTCTAGCTTGATGCCATCCTGGGCTCCAACAACCACCCCAGGTGGGAAAGTACCTATCCCCACTCAGGCTACATCCTGTTTCCCTGGTTAAAAAACACCATGGTTCTGTGCTTGCGGTGCCTCGCCAAGTTTTGATATGAAGCAGCTCTTTGGTTCTGTGCTCAGGTTTTACCATAGCTGCCTTGCTCTAGGGGGAGTTCAGTGGGGATGTACATTCCTCAGATATGGACCTCTGTTCTTGGAGCAAGCTTTTGGCCTGGACTCAATCTTCCTTGAGAATGTTTACTTCCCAGAAGGCCCTGAGCAAAGAACCTCCATGAGCCCACCCCATCATCTTCTAGACAGGGCCAGACATTTCTGACTCCTGGGGTGAACACAATAGTTTGTGCTTCCCAGCTGGGACTCACACTCAGAAGATCAAGCTTCTGGCCAGCCACGCAGCAGCTCAAAGCTTGCGGTTGTCTTCTTAGTACCGGGTTGGTTTTGAAATGACTCATCCACAGCATCTGGCTGCTTTTTGTGAGAAACTTTGTGCATTGTTGAGGCAAATGGTTAGCATGAGGGGTTCATCTCTGCTTAATGATTGTTCAATACATGCTCAATGATTTAGACTAAATTTCATTCATGCATTCGTCAAGTATGTATTGAGCTTCTGCTCTGTACACCCTACAATGACCCTAGGATGGCAATTGGAGACACTGTGATGTGCAAAACAGTCACATAGCTGAAAGGGTCAGATATTCATTTATTCAAAAAATGGGCACAAAAATGTACAAAATGCAAAAAATCTCTTCTCTTATGGAACTTATATTTGAGCATCAATAAGCACATGCAATGAAGCACCAAGCGGAGCTGCTATCAGAGAACTCTGGAAAAATACAACAGGGTGAAGAAGTGGAATGATCAATTCTATGTGGAGAGGGGAGGAGGATCAGAGGAGGCTCCTGGCGGTGGGGGAGGGGGTTGATCCGTGAGTGAAGTCTGATAGTAGAATAGGTATTAATAGGTTTTGAAGACAAGGACACAGTGTGGACAAAGGAATGAGACTGCTGGCTGGTAGGGGAAACCAAGAGTAGATTGTAGAAGTTGGAACATTGGGTACAGGGAGAAGAAGGAGTGACATCATGAGAAGAGATGAAGTCTATGAAGACCTCAAAATGAGAACCTCTTTTAGTCCGTGGTTTCCTAGGAAACTGAGCCCGAGGCTAAAGCTTATCAGGGAGCGCAATCCCTGGGAAGTAGAAGTGAGGGAAAGAGGGAGTAAGTACGGGAAGCACTGGGAGCAAATAGAAGGAAGTCATTACCGAACTGGTCATGACTGGTGACAAGGTGATCTCTTTGGCTTTACCAGGCATCTTTGCAGAGAATGTGAGAAAGACTGCATCTCTGAAACATCCATCTAAGGGAAGGAAGACAGGGGACTTTATACAAGGCTTCCGTAAGGCATTGGTCAACATTTGCCCCATAGGTGGTTAACTCCTGCACTTCTGATGTTAAGCACTAGGCATGTGGGAACACCAGGTGGATCATGCAGTGTCTCGCACCTGGAGACATGGAAGCCCCTGGGCAGGAGAAAAGTGGGCCATGCAGGCTCAAGATGGGAGGAGACCCTAACAGTAACTGTGATTTGGAGCAACAGGACAGGCATGCTCCTCCCTTTGGAATTCAGGCCCAGCTGACCAGCATTAACATCAACACAGACCTTAAGACAGACAGAAAAGACTCTTTAAGTCTGATAAGAAACGTACATCTATTCTCTCTGAAGCCTACTACCTGGCTCCCCCACCTGCTGCCTCAACAACCTGGCTACAAAACTAGGGAACAGTACAAGACGCTGCTAGTGCTGCCCCAGCTAGAAAGCAAGGCAAGTACTCAGATACAGGATGGTGTTTAAACTGAATTTGGTACAAAGCCTTTGACGGATTTTAATCCATAGAGTAATGTATTCAAATTTGCATTTTTAAAAGACCACTGCTGGATTTCTCAAAGAACTAAAAGTAGATCTGCTATTTGATCCAGCAATCCCACTACAGGGTATCTACTCAAAGGAAAAGAAACCATTATATAAAAAAGATACCTGCACTCATATGTTTATCACAGCACTGTGCACAGTAGCAAAGATAGGGAATCAACCTAAATGTCCATCAACCAATGAGTGGATAAAGAAAATATGGCATAGATATACATATGTATGTATATACCATATAAAAGTGGTGTACACACACACACACACCATGGAAAACTACTCAGCCATTAAAAAAAAAAAGAGTGAAATAATGTCTTTTGCAGCAACTTGGATGGGACTAGAGGCCATTATCCTAAGTGAAGTAACACAGGAATGGGAAACCAAATACCGCATATTCTCACTTATAAGTGGGAAGTAAGTTATGGGTACACAAAAGCATGTAGAGTGGTATAATCACATTAAAGATTCAGAAGGAGGAAGGGTGGGAGGGAGGTGAGGGATAAAACAAAATCACCTTTTGGGCACAATGTAGTAGTGTGATGCGTACTCACGTATTCATCACACTACTCAGGAGATGAGTACACTAAAAGCCAGACTTTACTACTGTATAATTCATAATTCATCCACGTAACAAAAAACCACTTGTATCCCTAAAGCTATTGAAATAAAAACATTTAATAGAAAAATTTAAAATAAATAAAAAGACCACCCCAGCTGCAGAGTAAAGAAAGGGTTTCGAGTTTCCCAAATGGAGATATTTCACAGTATTTTATGTCTTTATGTTGTGCACAGGTTTATTTTACTAGCTAAGTTTTTAGAAAATTTATGTGTATATGTTTTACAGGTATTTATATACACAGTACAATGTTAGACTTTATATAATGAAGTCAATGTAAACAAACATATGTGCAAGGTTGAATACTATAGACGGGAGAGAGATATGGACAAAATCAAAAAGGTAAAGTTTAGGGAATGCTGGATTAGACTGGAGGGTAGGTGACCAGCTAGGAGAGAGAATCAGGAGATAAAATGAAAGAACCTACCATGATAGGAATGAGAGGAGGGGATAGATAAGAACAATGCTGAGGAGGCAGGTTTCAAAGGACTTGGTCATTAACTGGATGTAGGAACCAGAGAGAAAGATTAAAATTCAATGGTGCTTTAGCAATAGGAAGGTAAAGGATTCATGGAAGGTCAATGCAGAACTTCACCCCTTCAACTCTGTGTCCCAACCCCATGGGTTTTGCTCCCATTGGACAGAGGATGAGATGCTGATTTGTCATCCAAGATCTCCAAAGCCAGATATGCACGCCCTATGTGTGCTTCAAATGAAAAAGTGTGGACCTCAGTGTGGACCTTCAGAAACGGCGAGGACCGTCTGGCCCAGAGAAGAGCCAACACAGCAGTGGCACAATGGCAACCAGCTGATGAACCATTCTTGTGGTAAACAACCCCAGCCACTTGGATCCCAGCCTGGTGAGTCATCACCCCGGCTACTGCTTGTCACCCACCAAGAAATGCACGTTTGGAAATTCGATGACACCTGGAGTTTCAGTCTTAATCAGGCTGGTTTTGGCATTTCCTTTCCAGGCGTGGAGCTGTTTCTGGGTATTTTTCAAAATTATCTATAGGGAATGCCATAGAAAAACCCCTAAACTGAATCTTGCTAGAGCCACAGCTTGCAATTCCATGACTTTCGTACATTTATCTCATGATTTGCTGAGTATTCACACCAACAAAGACTGGAGCAGAGACTGTAAAGAGATGGAGCCAAGCTGTACCTAGGCAGAAAAGTTTCCCCACCTGCTGCCTCATGCCCATCTCTGCTGTGTACCAGGTGTAAACTAAAAATACAGTTCTAAGCCCCTCAACCATCTGAATGGACCCCTCCTCTTGGCCAAGGGCATTCTAAAGTTAGCCTGAAAAACTAAAGCCTGAATGCAGGCCATGATGGGAAGTGGGAGTTGGACATGCTCCTCCCTTTGGAATTCAGGCCCAGCTGACCAGTATTAACATCAACACAAACCTTAAGACTGATAGAAAAGACTCTTTAAGTCTGATAAGAAACATGTACATCTATTCTCTCTGAAGCCTACTACCTGGAGGCTTCAACTAAGTGATAAAAGCCTGATCTTCACAATCCCTTATTTAACTCAGACATTCCTTTCTATTGATTCTAGGTCTTTAGACAGTAACTCAACTCTTTCCGTCAACTGCCAATCAGAAAATCTTTGATCTACCTATGACATGGAACTACCCACCCCCAACCACCACCATCCTACCCCATCCCCTCACCCCCTCATTTTCACTTCTAGTTGTTCCACCATTCTGGACCAAACCAATGTACAGCTTACATGCATTAATTGATATCTTATGTCTTCCTGCAATGTATAAAACCAAGTTATAGCCCAACCACCTTGGGCACATGTTCTCAGGATCTCCTGAGGTCTGTGTCATGGGCCATGGGTCACTCATACTTGGCTCAGAATAAATCTCTCCAAATATTTCACGGAGCTTGACTCTTTTCATCAACACAGGTGTGACAGTGGCAAATCACTTATTTGGGGTTCTCCTACTTCATCTAAAACTTTGGGGAAATACGATCAGTAAAGTACTCTGCAGTTGCTCAATATCTTGGAGTCATGATGATGATTTTGAGACGTCTTATACTTTGTCTTTTATCATCAGCATTCCTCCAGCTCACAGATTCTCTTAATCCTTGTGAATGAATCTTGGACCAGGAATAGCCATATCTGTGAGTTTCTTTTGAGTCAAAAGCCTGATCTACACACCATTACTACCTAACTGCCAGTCTACCAGTCTAAGATCATAGCACTAACCAGTGCAACCCAAAATGTGGTATGTCCAACACCACCCTCTTGGTTGACGCATGGTGTGGAGCAGAAGTTCTCAAAGTGTTTTCTGGGAACTTCTAGGGGTCCCTAAGACCCCTCCAGGGAGTTTGTGAAGTCAAGCTATTTTCATATTAATAATACTAAGGTGTTGTTTGCTTTTTCATTCTTACTGTCACGAGTGTCTGGTTGAATATTCCAGAAGCTACACGATATGTGATATCACAATAGATTGAACACAGAAGCAGATATAAAATCCACCTGTCATCTATTACATCAGACATTTACAAGATTTTTAAAAATACAAAAGAATGCCACTCTTCTCACTACTTTTTTTAGTTTGGAAAGTGCAGTTGTTTTTCATAAAAATGTTACTCATGGGAGGCGGAGATTGCAGTGAGCTGAGATCTGGCCACTGCACTCCAGCCTGGGCAACAGAGCGAGACTCCGTCTCAAAAAAAAAAAAAAATGTTACTCATATCAATATGTAACAGGCCTATTATTGTTATATTTATGTGAGTTAATATGTTTTTTAAATTTCTTCGTTAAACTTCTAATATCTTAGATATCAGTAGATACTACTCATATAAAGAAAATCTCTTTGGGTTCTTCAATCATTTTTTTTCATGAATCCTTAATTATATTTATTTTTTAAATATAAGAATATTTTTTAAAGTAAACCCACAGTATCATTAACCACCTAAAAATTAACAATAATTCCTTAATATCATGAAATATTCATTGTTTCGTATTTCAGATTGTCTCACACACACACACATACACAGTTTTTTATTTAAATTGGGATCCAAAGTAGTCCTTATAAGGCAATTGGTAGATATGCCTCCTAGGTACTCTCGCCCCACAGGTAATTTTTTCTTTGAAATTCATTTGGTAATAAAACCAAATGCTGAAATATTTTGTGTGGTTTTTCACATTCTAGATTTGACTAATTGCATTGATGGAGTTTTGTTTAACATATTTCACTGTCCTCTGTATTTCCTGGACATTAGAAGTTTAATTTAGAGGCACGATTGTACCTAGGTGAGATAATATTTGCAAGGGTGCTTTCTCGGTGGTGTGTCCTAGCATGAGAAGGCACATGATGTCTGATTGGGCAAGTTGACAGGAATGGTGATCTTAAATCTGATAACTCATTAGTGGTTGCAGTTCAATCACTTTTAAGAGCATGAAAGGATCCTGTGACCAAAGTGTATGAGAAAACCCAGTGTAAAGATCATGATTTTTCAAATGAGACAACACCATACTCCATTCCCAGCAGTTGCCACTTATTAGCTGAGACTAGGAATGGACTTGGAAAAGTTACTTAACCTCTTTGAAATTCAGTTTCCTTGTCTGTAAAACGAGGATCATAATATTCCCCAACCAACCGGTTGTTTGTAAAATTTAAACAAAACAACAGATACAAAAGTCAGTGTGTGGCACCCAGGGTATGGAAGGTACTCAATTGATTATCTCTCTCTCCCTTGATAACAACCAAATTCAGAAACTGACAGGGGAAACTATTCTGAGTGAGTCCTGAGTAAAAGTGGACAGTGGGCTGAAGAGGGAGACAAAGAAACTCTCCCTCACTTCTTCCGAGGCACCGGGCCATCCCATCTCACCTTGAGCTAGGCCCTCCAGCAGAACTAGTATGGGCTTGTGATTCAGTTAGAGATGGTTCCCAAGCACGACTCTGACATTATCTGGCTGTGTGACCTCTTGGAGCCAAGAGCCAAGTTCCTTGGGGGCCATGATACATAACTCTTGGGTTCATTGTGAGGAATCATGATCTAGCACAGATGGTATACTGACTATGGGACCTGATTTTAGTACAGATAGGCAACAATGGTGCTGGTTGCTTGCACTGTGTTAATAATATTATAACTGTATTAGGAACAATTGTTGTTGCTGCTATTGGTGGTGATGATGTGGGTATTGTTGAAGAAGAAGGGGAAACTAACCTCTCTCATTCCACAGCTAGGAAACATAAAGGGTAAAACTGGGATCTCAGGATTGATTAATGGGCACACAACCTTCCATGCTCCCTTGCGCAGCATGACTAGAAAATATCATGGGACCTCTTGTCTACCTTCCGTTCCCAAGGACACCTCTTCTTATTCCTGTTATTCAGGCAGAAAAGCTAAGGAATGGAAGCCCTCCCTCCAGGGGTGCGCACCAGCCCAGGGGAGAGATACATATTTTGTCTCTGGGACCCAGTCAACAAGGCCTAGTGCATGTCGGGCTCTCACTGATCAGAGGGACACCCCCATCTCCCATGGAGAAACTTGAACAAGGAGTAGAGAGAAGTACAAGTTGTCTTGCCAGCACTTCTGAGTTATTGGTGGGGGTTCCTACACTAAGAGCAGAAGTAGGAACATGGGAAGGGGGAGAGAGCTTCCCCTATGGTAATAAAAATTTAAAAATGGCCTCCATGATGATAATCCAAAACACTGACAAGACCAAATGCTGATGTGGATGTGGAGCAACAAGAATTCTCATTCATTGCTGGTGGGAACGTAAAATGGTACAGCTACTTTGGAAGATAATTTAACAGTCTTACAAAGCTAAAGCTAGACATAGTTCTGCCATAGTATCCAGTAGTTGTACTCCAAGGTATTTAAGCAAATGAGTTGAAAACTTACGTTCATGCAAAAAGTTGCACATGAATGTTTATGCGCAGCTTTGTTCATGATTACTGAAACTTGGAAGCAATCAACATATCCTCCAATAAGTGAATGGATAAAAAATTATGGTAATCAATATGATAGAGTTTCTTTTTTTTTTTTTTTTTCTACAACAGGGCCTCACTCTGTCACCCAGGGTGGAGTGTAGTGGTGCGATCATAGCTCCCTGCATCCTTCAACTCCTGGACTCAAGCAATCCTCCTGCCTCAGTCTGCTGAGTAGCTGGGACTGCAGGCATGTACCACCACAACTGGCCTCCCATACAATAGAATATTATTCAACAATAAAAAGAAATCATTAAGTCACAAAGAAGACATGGAAAAACTTAAATGCCTATTGCTCAGTGAAATAGGCCAATCCGAAAAAGCTACATACTCTTTGATTTCAACTATATGAAATTCTGGAAAAGGCAAAACTATAGAAATAGAAAAAAAATTAGTTGCCAGGGGTTTCACAGGAGAGAGGTAAGGATGAATGGCTAGAGCATGGGAGACATCTTCAGGGCAGTGAAACTATTCTGTATGATACTGTAATGATGGATACATGACATTATACCTTTGTCAAAACCACAGACCGTACAACACAGAGTGAACCAACATGTAAACTATGGCCTTTCGTTAGTAATATTAATGAACCAATACTGTTTCATCAGTTGTTGCAAATACACCACACTAATGCAAGATGTTAATAATAGAGAAAAGTGTATGGGGTTTGGGGAAGAGGGTATATGAGAACTCTGTGCTATCTGCCCAATTTTTCTGTAAACTTAAAACTGCTCTAAAAAGTAACATATATTAGAAAGAAAACAAGTAAACATAGGATTAATTGCTTTCTGAGCCAGCTAACAGATCTTCAGACCTGAAAAAATAATTCTGACAGTTAATTATGACAAATAATTCTGACAATTGATGCCCAGCCCCAGAATCCTGGTAGAGACAAAGACGACAGTCACTGATAAATTACAACAGAAACATCACAAAGGGACCAGAAACCCCTCATGTCTAAGTTCTTGCCCCACAGGCCCAAGGAAGAAGCTGATCCCTGCCCTAAGCCCCAGTGAAACTCTGCTGAACTCATCCATTCTTACCACCATTGCCATCCCTGATCTCCCAGCTGGTGAAGAGGATGCTATGCTCTCTCAGAAGAGAATCGCTAGTGCCCCCTGAAGAAAACCAACCCTAGAGGACTCAGATTACTCAGAGTCCCTCAGGGTCCAGCATGTCACTAACCCAAGCATCTGCCACCTAAATCCCCTTCCCTGCAACACAAAGGTTGAATGGCTATTCAAGTAAAATAGCCCCAAGTAAAATAGCTTGAGTTGCCATCACATGCTGAGCCCTCTTACTGTCTCTGGCTTTACTCAGACCATCAGAGTTGGGTTTCGCCGTCAATTAAACTCACAGTTTAAAAGCAGCACACTGAGTCACAATATCATTTAATATTATTTTCAATTGCTTTAATGACACTATCAAGTCCAACAGCTTGAGTCCAGTACACAGAGATCAGTGTCTGGTAACACAGTGCAGTTGAAAAAGTAGAAGCCTTGGAATCTAAACCCAAAAGCTAAAGTTAACATCACCAATAAAAGAACAAATGGACATCAAGTGCCTCCAGATATGATGCACTAAGAAGGACATAACAGCGCATTTGTAATGTCCTTGCCAAAAGTGCATAGCCTGAATTTTATAATCGGGAAAGTTCAGACAAACCCAAATTGAGGGACGTTCTATAAAATATCACTGGCCTGTTAAAGTCTCCTTAAAATGTCAAGGTCAAGGACATCTCATAAAAGTGAAGGAACTGTTCCATGTTAAAGGCAAATAAAAAGATGTGACAAGTAAATGTGATGCATGATCCTAGATTGGATTCTGGACCAGAAAAAGGATATTCATGGGACAATTGGAAACATTTGAATAATTAAATTATAATATTGTTATGAATGTTAACTTTCTAATTCTTATAATTAGGTCACACTTACACAAGAAGTTGACATTTAGGGGATTTGGGTGAAGGGTATGTGGAATTATTTTTGCTACTATTTTTGCAACTTTTTTGTAAATCTGAAATTAATTCAGAATTAAAACTTTTAAAACAAACAGAAATATAAATAATAGAGTTGACGCTCTGCTGTTTACCACTGTGTCCCTGGGCAAGTCACTTCATCTCTTTGAGCCCCAGTTTTCTCTCCTCTCAAATGGAGGCACTAAAAGAGACTGAGAGCCTGCGAGAAACAGTGAGACCTCGTCTCTACAAAAAATTTTTAAAATTAGCCAACCATGGCGGCACGCACCTGTAGTCACAGTTACTCAGGAGGTGGAAGTGGCAGGATCGCTTGAGACTTGGAAGCAGAAGTTGCAGTGAGCTGAGATTACACCACTGCACTCCAACCTGGGCAACAGAGCAAGACCCTGTCTCAAAAAAAGAAAACATGGCACATATACACCACGGAATACTATGCAGCCATAAAAGAGGATGAGTTCATGTCCTTTGCAGGGACATGGATGAAGCTGGAAACCATCATTCTCAGCAAACTAACACAGGAACAGAAAACAAACACTGCATGTTCTCACTCATAAGTGGGAGTTGAACAATGAGAACACACAGACACAGGGAGGGGTACATTACACACCAGAGCCTGTCGGGGGTGGGGAGCTAGGGAAGGGATAACATTAGGAGAAATACCTAATGTAGATGATGGGTTGATGAGTGCAGCAAACCAGCATGGCACATGTATACTTATGTAACAAACCTGCACGTTCTGCACATGTACCCAGAACTTTAAGTATAATATAATAATAATAATAATAATAATAATAAAGCCAGATGCGGTGTCTCACACCTGCAATCCCAGCACTTTGGGAGACCGAGGCAGGATCACAAGGTCAGGAGATTGAGACTATCCTGGCTAAAACGGTGAAACCCCATCTCTACTAAAAATACCAAAAAAATTAGCCAGGCGTGGTGGCAGGTGCCTGTAGTCCCAGCTACTCAGGAGGCTGAGGCAGGAGAATGGCATGAACCCGGGAGGCGGAGCTTGCAGTAAGCTGAGATCATGCCACTGCACTCCAGCCTGGGCAACAGAGCGAGACTCCATCTCAAAAAAACAAAAAAAAAAAAAGTAAAAAGATAAGAGACATTGGGCATTAAAAATACCTTATAAATAAGGAACTAACCTGAAATAAGTGCACACTATTTCATACTATGTCTGCATACTATTAAATACATTTAGGGATTACATATAATCCTTAAAACAACAACAATAACAACAGAAACCTAGACAAGAAATCTGAAGCCAAGAGGCTATGGCATCAAAATACTCCACGCAGTAGTGGAGGTAGAATTCGAACCTGGGTCTGTTTGATTCCAAATGCCAAGCTCTCCCAGCTCCACCAGGCCTGTAACCTAGAGGACAACATGATGAATGACACAAGACACAGGGCAGAGGAGAAGAGAGACCAAAAGACTCCACAATCAAACAGGAAACGTGGCCAAGAGTAGATATAATCTTCAAGACACAACCGCAAGCTAAGAAAAAACATTATCAACCACAGATCTCTTCCACCAAAGATTGGCCCACAACATCTGAATTTTCTCCTCTTTGCCAGTAACTGCTTGTTACCATCCAAATTGTAGTGAGAGCAGCTCATGTGTCTCTTTTTGGAAGTGAAAGTGTAAATAAGGGTGGCTGCACAGGTGGCACGCTGGGACACAGAGTGTGCCGTGAGGATGGAGCCCATCAGGTCCTCTGTCACCTTGAGACTGGGTGCACCTGCCATCTGTCCTGGCAAAGCCCAGGTCTCCATGCTCCACAACAGCAGGAAAACTGCAAGGATCAGCCTTCTCGACCTGGCTTGCCGAGCTTGTCCCTGAGATCTCTATCTACGTGTGCTTCTCTGCACACAGTGGCTAAATCTGTGGACTCCCCCAACCATCATACAGCCACCAATCATTGTGAAGCTCCTTTAATCCAGGAGGTTATTAAGTTACAGCCCACAAGTCACCATCTGGCTGGTGGGGATTTCCTGAGTGGGTGGGGTCTCCTGGCACTTCTTGAATTACACCAGCTTGGATGTCAGTCCCCAGTGACAGAGTCTCAGAGACTCTCTCTGCCTGCAAGTTCACTCCCAGCTCTCCTGCCCCAGTCTTCAGCCAGGCTTCCATTGCTTTTAAGGGGAAAGGGAGAAGGTGAATGTCAGGGAATTAACACTTATGGGTCACCTACTACGAGCCAGCCCTTCTACCGGGCATTTTCTACACTTGGCTCACGTAAGTTTTACAATAACCTGTTGTAGGTGTTATTGTGCCCATCAAACAGATTACTTAAAGTGACCGTAATCAAGACCATGTCATTCATCAAAGCCAAATCAGATATTTCAATGCAAGGTCATCTGGCTTCAAACTATGCTCTTTCTACTAAAACCTAAGAATTTCTAACATTCTTGCCTTTGCTCTCTTTGTCCACTTCTCTCAGCAAAATCTCCTCAGATTTGTTACCAATTGACAATCTTGGTGGAGGAATTATCATGGGTCATGCACACACTGGCGTTTCCCACTCACCTGGTATCAAGGACAGCCTCCTTCTCATCCTTGGGCAAGACAGCAGTTGCCCTATACAAGTGCCCAGGACACCGCTCCTGCCCTCATCGTGAACCTCCCCATGGTGGCTCTTGAGACTACTACTGTTCATTCTGCTGCTGGGTTCTGGATTCAGGCTCTTGGCCAGGCATTCCAGATGAGTGCCCTGGTCACGTCATCTGATCTTGGATGCCAACTTCTGGACTTGGCTTCATGCCCAGCTTAGGCACACTCCTGGTCCAGTGCCACCACATCCATGTTTTCAGGAACAGATGTGAATGATGAAGTAGAAACATCACTGGAAATCTCCAAATGCAAGAGCTTCCAATGGGACTGCTTTATGGAATCCCTGGGGGAAAGTACACCAAGTCTCATACACACTCATTCAATCTTCTCACCAATCCTGAGAGAGGTAGTGGGAGCCCCACATACAGATGAGGACACAGAGGGCCACAGAAGAGGAAAGGGCATGCCATGGCCCCTCAATCAGGGAGTTTCTCTAGGGGGACAATGCTCCACTTGGCTACCCGCAAAGACCCTGCTTGCAGATCCTTCTCTGGGAAACCAGAGGGGCTTTACCACATCACGACCAGCTTTCTCCTGGGCCTCACTTCGGTTGTGCCCAGGCCTGCATGTGTTCAGAGCAAGACACCTGTGCTGAGTTCACTGACTGGAGTGCCCTAAGCCCTGCCCATGGCATTTGCCAGCGTAAGTATTAACATGGTCACTATTGGTTAAGTGGCAATACCATGCTAGCAATTGTCCTAAAGATATGCACACATGTGTATTTGTATATGTATGCATGTATATATCTATTTATATAATCTCAGATTTTAAAATAAATCTAATACACATATAATCTCATGCACAGGTATAAAGTTCATTTGATCACTAAAGAGTGACAATGTGCCCAAAATTCTTCTAAGCATTTTATATATAATCGGCCACTGCACTCCAGCCCGGGCGACAGAGCAAGACTCCGTCTCAAAAAAAAAAAAAAAAAAAAAAAAAAAAAAAAAAAAAATCTCATGTATATACGTATATAATCTTATTTAAATATATATTTCATATATTTGTGTAAATCTAAGACACCTAACACACATATACAAAAATCACATTAAGTCATTAAATACTGACTATATGCCAACAACTATACTAATAATTGTGTATAATAATGACATGTAATCTAATTTACATGACTCATACAAAAGATCTTGCAAATATATATACACACATGTAAAAATCTCATTTAATCATTAAACAGTGAATATATTTTAGCAACTGTTCTAAATACTATATATACTCATTTATATATAAATCTCATATGCAAATTTCATTTAATCATTAAAAATGACTATAGGCCAATAACTTTTCTATACTATACATTATAATTTTAGATTTCAATGTTACTTATATACTTAAATAAACTTTATATATACATAATTTCACAAATATACAGACACACAGACATATATACAGGTGTGTGTAACTCCATTAACCCTTCAAAAAGTCCCCAGAGGCAGGCACAGCTGTTATCTCAAAGGCTGAGCAAAGCCAGACACCTGGTACCTGTGATAATCAGGTGTATTAGTCCACCCTCACACTGCTATAAAGAACTACCTGAGACTGGGTAATTCATCAAGAAAAGAGGTTTAATTGAGTCACAGTTCAGCAGGCTTAACAGGAAGCATGACTGAGAGGCCTCAAGAAATTTACTATCATGGCGGAAGGTGAAAGGGAAGCAAGCACCTTCTTCACATGGTGGCAGGAGAGAGAGAGCAACAGGGGAGGTGCCACACACTTTTAAACCATCAGATCTCATGAGAACTCGCTATCACGAGAACAGCATAGGGAAAACTGCCCCCACAATCAAATCACCTCCTACCAGGTCCCTCCCCCAACATTGGGAATTACACTTTGACCTGAGATTTGGGTGGGGACACAGAGTCAAATCATATTACCAGGTCTCAGCTGGGCTCCTGGCACTCACACTTAGACCTGCTCCCACAAATCCCAGAGCCATTCCTGCCTCAGTTATGGGCTATTCTAGTTTTGCAGCTGCTCAGGCTCAAAAGTCCCAGGCTCACCCTTGACCCCTCTCTCTGTCTGACTCCACAGCCCATTCACCTGCAAATCTTTGTCTTCAAAATTGACTCCGGGCGGCGGGGAGGGGGGGCGTGGAGCAAGATGGCCGAATAGGAACACCTCCAGTCTCCAGCTCCCAGCGTGAGCAACACAGAAGATGGGTGATTTCTGCATTTTCTTTTTTTTCTTTTTTTTTTTTTTGAGACGGAGTCTCGCTCTGTCGCCCAGGCTGGAGTACAGTGGCCGGATCTCAGCTCACTGCAAGCTCCGCCTCCCGGGTTTATGCCATTCTCCTGCCTCAGCCTCCCGAGTAGCTGGGACTACAGGCGCCCGCCACCTCGCCCGGCTAGTTTTTTGTATTTTTTAGTAGAGACAGGGTTTCACCGTGTTAGCCAGGATGGTCTCGATCTCCTGACCTCGTGATCCACCCGTCTCAGCCTCCCAAAGTGCTGGGATTACAGGCTTGAGCCACCGCGCCCGGCCGATTTCTGCATTTTCAACTGAGGTACCAGGTTCATCTCACTAGGGAGTGCCAGACAATCGGTGCTGGTCAGCTGCTGCAGCCCGACCAGGGAGAGCTGAAGCAGGGCGAGGCATCACCTCACCTGGGAAGCACAAGGGGGAAGGGAATCCCTTTTCCTAGCCAGGGGAACTGAGAGACACAACGCCTGGAAAATCGGGTAACTCCCACCCCAATACTGCGCTTTGCCAAGGGTCTTAGCAAACGGCACACCAGGAGATTACATCCCACACCTGGCCGGGAGGGTCCCACGCCCACGGAGCCTCCCTCACTGCTAGCACAGCAGTCTGCAATCTAACGGCAAGGCAGCAGCGAGGCTCAGGGAGGGGCGCCCGCCATTGCTGAGGCTTAAGTAGGTAAAAAAAAGCCGCTGGGAAGCTCGAACTGGGTGGAGTCCACAGCAGCTCAAGGAGGCCTGCCTGTCTCTGTAGACTCCACCTCTGGGTACAGGGCACAGCTAAGCAAAAAAAAAAAAAAAAAAAAAAAAAGCATCAGAAACCTCTGCAGATGCAAACAACCCTGTCTGACAGCTTTGAAGAGAGCAGTGGATCTCCCAACACGGAGGTTGAGATCTGAGAATGGACAGACTGCCTGCTCAAGTGGGTCCCTGACCCCTGAGTAGCCTAACTGGGAGACATCCCCCACTAGGGGCACACCGACACCCCACACCTCACATGGCAGGGTACACCCCTGAGACGAAGCTTCCAAAGCAAGAATCAGACAGGTACACTTGCTGTTCTGCAATATTCTATCTTCTGCAGCCTCTGCTGCTGATACCCAGGCAAACAAGGTCTGGAGTGGACCTCAAGCAATCTCCAACAGACCTACAGCTGAGGGTCCTGACTGTTAGAAGGAAAACTAACAAACAGGAAGGACACCCACACCAAAATCCCATCAATACGTCACCATCATCAAAGACCAAAGGCAGATAAAACCACAAAGATGGGGAAAAACCAGGGCAGAAAAGCTGGAAATTCAAAAAATGAGAGCGCATCTACCCTCCAAAGGAACACAGCTCATTGCCAGCAACGGCTCAAAGCTGGACAGACAATGACTTTGATGAGTTGAGAGAAGAAGGCTTCAGTCCATCAAACTTCTTAGAACTAAATGAGGAATTATGTACCCAGCGCAAAGAAACTAAAAATCTTGAAAAAAGAGAGGAAGAATGGATAACTAGAATAATCAATGCAGAGAAGGCTATAAACGAACTGATAGAGATAAAAACCATGACACAAGAAATACGTGACAAATGCATAAGCTTCAGTAACCGACTCGATCAACTGGAAGAAAGAGTATCAGCGATTGAGGATCAAATGAATGAAATGAAGTGAGAAGAGAAGTCTAAAGAAAAAAGAGGAAAAAGAAATGAACAAAGCCTTCAAGAAGTATGGGATTATGTGAAAAGACCAAATCTACGTCTGATTGGGGTACCTTAAAGTGAGGGGAAAAATGGAACCAAGTTGGAAAACACTCTTCAGGATATCATCCAGGAGAACTCCCCCAACCTAGTAAGGCAGGCCAACATTCAAATTCAGGAAATACAGAGAATGCCACAAAGATACTCCTCAAGATGAGCAACTCCAAGACATAATTGTCAGATTCACCAAAGTTGAAATGAAGGAAAAACTGTTAAGGGCAGCCAGAGAGAAAGGTCGGGTTACCCACAAAGGGAAGCCCATCAGATTAACAGCAGATCTCTCAGCAGAAACTCTGCAAGCCAGAAGAGAGTGGGGGCCAATATTCAACATTCTTAAAGAAAATAATTTTCAACCCAGAATTTCATATCCAGCCAAATTAAGTTTCAAAAGTGAAGGAGAAATAAAATCCCTTACAGATAAGCAAATGCTTAGAGATTTTGTCACCACCAGGCCTGCCTTACAAGAGACCCTGAAGGAAGCATTAAACATGGAAAGGAACAACCGGTACCAGCCATTGCAAAAACATGCCAAAATGTAAAGACCATCGAGGCTAGGAAGAAACTGCATCAACTAACGAGCAAAATAACCAGTTAATATCATAATGGCAGGATCAAGTTCACACATAACAATCTTAACCTTAAATGTAAATGGACTAAATGGTCCAATTAAAAGACACAGACTGGCAAACTGGATAAAGAGTCAAGACCTATCACTTTGCTGTATTCAGGAGACCCATCTCACATGCAGAGACACACATAGGCTCAAAATAAAGGGATGGAGGAAGATCTACCAAGCAAATGGAGAACAAAAAAAAGCAGGGGTTGCAATCCTAGTCTCTGACAAAACAGACTTTAAACCATCAAAGATCAAGAGACAAAGAAGGCCATTACATAATGGTAAAGGGATCAATTCAACAGGAAAAGCTAACTATCCTAAATATATATGCACCCAATACAGGAGCACCCAGATTCATAAAGCAAGTCCTTAGAGACTTACAAAGAGACTTAGACTCCCATACAATAATAATGGGAGACTTCAACACCCCACTGTCAACATTAGACAGATCAACGAGATAGAAAGTTAACAAGGATATCCAGGAATTGAACTCATCTCTGCACCAAGCGGACCTAATAGACATCTACAGAACTCTCCACCCCAAATCAACAGAATATACATTCTTCTCAGCACCACATCGCACTTATTCCAAAATTGACCCCATAATTGGAAGTAAAGCACTCCTCAGCAAATGTACAAGAACAGAAATTATAACAAACTCTCTCTCAGACCACAGTGCAATCAAACTAGAACTCAGGACTAAGAAACTCAATCAAACCTGCTCAACTACATGGAAACTGAACAACCTGCTCCTGAATGACTACTGGGTACATAACAAAATGAAGGCAGAAATAAAGATGTTCTTTGAAACCAATGAGAACAAAGATACAACATACCAGAATCTCTGGGACACATTTAAAGCACTGTGTAGAGGGAAATTTATAGCACTAAATGCCCACAAGAGAAAGCTGGAAAGATCTAAAATTGACACTCTAACATCACAATTAAAAGAACTAGAGAAGCAAGAGCAAACACATTCAAAAGCTAGCAGAAGGCAAGAAATAACTAAGATCAGAGCAGAACTGAAGGAGATAGAGACACAAAAAACCCTCCAAAAAATCAATGAATCCAGGAGTTGGTTTTTTGGAAAGATCAACAAAATTGATAGACCGCTAGCAAGACTGATAAAGAAGAAAAGAGAGAAGAATCAAATAGATGCAATAAAAAATGATAAAGGGGCTATCACCACCGACCCCACAGAAATACAAACTACTATCAGAGAATACTATAAACACCACTACGCAAATAAACTAGAAAATCTAGAAGAAATGGATAATTTCCTGGACACTTACACTCTCCCAAGACTAAACCAGGAAGAAGTTGAATCCCTGAATAGACCAATAGCAGGCTCTGAAATTGAGGCAATAATTAACAGCCTACCAATCAAAAAAAGTCCAGGACCAGATGGATTCACAGCTGAATTCTACCAGAGGTACAAGGAGGAGCTGGTACCATTCCTTCTGAAACTATTCCAATCAATAGAAAAAGAGGGAATCCTCCCTAACTCATTTTATGAGGCCAACATCATCCTGATGCCAAAACCTGGCAGAGACACAACAAAAAAAGAGAATTTTAGACCAATATCCCTGATGAACATTGATGCAAAAATCCTCAATAAAATACTGGCAAACCGTATCCATCAGCACATCAAAAAGCTTATCCACCATGATCAAGTGGGCTTCATCCCTGGGATGCAAGGCTGGTTCAACATATGCAAATCAATAAACATAATCCAGCATATAAACAGAACCAAAGACAAAAACCACATGATTATCTCAATAGATGCAGAAAAGGCCTTTGACAAAATTCAACAGCCCTTCATGCTAAAAACTCTCAATAAATTCGGTATTGATGGAACGTATCTCAAAATAATAAGAGCTATTTATGACAAACCCACAGCCAATATCATACTGAATGGGTAAAAACTGGAAGCATTCCCTTTGAAAACTGGCACAAGACAGGGATGCCCTCTCTCACCACTCCTATTCAACATATTGTTGGAAGTTCTGGCTAGGGCAATCAGACAAGAGAAGGAAATAAAGGGTATTCAGTTAGGAAAAGAAGTCAAATTGTCCCTGTTTGCAGATGACATGATTGTATATTTAGAAAACCCCATCATCTCAGCCCAAAATCTCCTTAAGCTGATAAGCAACTTCAGCAAAGTCTCAGGATACAAAATTAATGTGCAAAAATCACAAGCATTCTTATACACCAGTAACAGACAGAGAGCCTAATCATGAATGAACTTCCATTCACAATCGCTTCAAAGAGAATAAAATACCTAGGAATCCAACTTACAAGGGATGTAATGGACCTCTTCAAGGAGAACTACAAACCACCGCTCAGTGAAATAAAAGAGGACACAAAGAAATGGAAGAACATACCATGCTCATGGATAGGAAGAATCAATATCGTGAAAATGGCCATACTGCCCAAGGTTATTTATAGATTAAATGCCATCCCCATCAAGCTACCAATGGGTTCTTCACAGAATTGGAAAAAAACTGCTTTAAAGTTCATATGGAACCAAAAAAGCACCCACATTGCCAAGACAATCCTAAGTCAAAAGAACAAAGCTGGAGGCATCACGCTACCTGACTTCAAACTATACTATAAGGCTACAGTAACCAAAACAGCATGGTACTGGTACCAAAACAGAGATATAGACCAATGGAACAGAACAGAATCCTCAGAAATAATACCACACATCTATAGCCATCCGATCTTTGACAAACTTGAGAAAAACAAGAAATGGGGAAAGGATTCCCTATTTAATAAATGGTGCTGGGAAAATCGGCTAGCCGTAAGTAGAAAGCTGAAACTGGATCCTTTCCTTACTCCTTATACGAAAATTAATTCAAGATGGATTAGAGACTTAAATGTTAGACCTAAAACCATAAAAACCCTAGAAGAAAACCTAGGTAATACCATTCAGGACATAGGCATGGGCAAGGACTTCATGTCTAAAACACCAAAAGCAACAGCAACAAAAGCCAAAATTGACAAATGAGATCTAATTAAACTAAAGAGCTTCTGCACAGCAAAAGAAACTACCATCAGAGTGAACAGGCAACCTACAGAATGGGAGAAAATTTTTGCAATCTACTCATCTGACAAAGGGCTAATATCCAGAACCTACAAAGAACTCAAACAAATTTACAAGAGAAAAACAAACAACCCCATCAAAAAGTGGGCAAAGGATATGAACAGACATTTTTCAAAAGAAGACATGCATACAGCCAACAGACACATGAAAAAATGCTCATCATCACTGGCCATCAGAGAAATGCAAATCAAAACTACAATGAGATACCACCTCACACCAGTTAGAATGGCGATCATTAAAAAGTCAGGAAACAACAGGTGCTGGAGACGATGTGGAGAAATAGGAACACTTTTACACTGTTGGTGGGATTGTAAACTAGTTCAACCATTATGGAAAACAGTATGGCGATTCCTCAAGGATCTAGAACTAGAAGTACCATATGACCCAGCGATCCCATTACTGGGTATATACCCAAAGGATTATAATTCATGCTGCTATAAAGACACATGCACACGTATGTTTACTGTGGCACTATTCACAGAAGAAAAGACTTGGAATCAACCCAAATGTCCATCAGTGACAGACTGGATTAAGAAAATGTGGCACATATACACCATGGAATACTATGCAGCCATAATAAAGGATGAGTTTGTGTCCTTTGTAGGGACATGGATGCAGCTGAAAACCATCATTCTCAGCAAACTATCGCAAGAACAGAAAACCAAACACCGCATGTTCTCACTCATAGGTGGGAACTGAACAATGAGATCACTTGGACTCAGGAAGGGGAACATCACACACTGGGCCTATTATGGGGAGGGGGGAGTGGGGAGGGATTGCATTGGGAGTTATACTTGATGTAAATGATGAGTTGATGGGTGCTGATGAGTTGATGGGTGCAGCACACCAACATGGCACAAGTATACATATGTAACAAACCTGCACGTTATGCACATGTACCCTAGAACCTAAAGTATAATATAAATAAATAAATAAATAAACAAAATTGACTCAGGTTTTTGCTCCTTCTCACCACCTCAACCACCTCACCTCTGATTAAATTCAAGCCTCTGTCGAAGTGCTGATGGACAATCCCAAGAGTCTCATGTTACTGACCTTGCTCCTGCCATCACTGGCTTTTGTCTACTTACATGGAGGAAATTTGTTAAAACACAAGTCAGCGCAGGCACTTCTCTCTGAACCCTCCAGGGTCTCCCATCTCATTTGCAGTGAAAGCTCAAGTCATTGTCACAGCTCACAAAGCCCTACAGCGTGTCTCTCACATGGAGAATGCCACCACATTGAAATCACCACTTTCTAATGCCAGGATAATTTCTAGATGTCATTTGTGTATCTTACATTTATTAAGAAGGGTTTGTTAAGAGGATTCCATTAGAGATAACTGTGCTACCCACTGTTACACACACACACACACACACACACACACACACACACAGAGAAAGCAAGAAAAGAGGTCTCCCCCTTCATCTCAGGTTGAAGAATGGGGCCTTACATATACCTCCCAAAACTTGGAGGACATAGCGGATTGGTGTCTGACTCATGCCTGAGAAATTTAATGAGCAAGAGATTGAGGCTGACTTGCTACCCCTCTAGTGAGGCAGCTGCTGCTGTGCTGGAAGAAGCCTGCATCCCTTGCATCAATTTGGGCAGAGGATGCATGAGTGTTTCCCATGAGCCACATGTGGTGAGGCATGGCAAAGAACTGGCCTGGGGACTGTCTTGCCCTAAAGGGGCCAACAGAGATGAACTGGAAAAGCTGACAGTGGACCACCAGACTCCTAGGAGCTGAAGGAATAAGGGGCTGATGACATAGGGTTCATCTGGCAATTATAGGGGACTGCCCACCATCAACTGAGGAAGGTCACTGAAACCTCATGCAAGTTCCTTTTGTCAGAGTCAGGTATAAACACCTATGAGGCCCAGAGAATGAAAAGCCCCACCAGTCAACAGCACCAGTCACAGAAGATCTTTCCTGCTTTTCCCAATGCAGAAAAGGCAGCAAGGACCAGAGATCATGAATGAAGTCTTCATTTTGAATGAAGTTGGGAGCAATGATTCTTATGTGGAAAATGGTCATTTTTGATTACTGAATTGAGACTGTGTTTGTGACTAGGAACTCTTACCTATGAATGAGAGAAAGGTCCTGCAACCCATCAAGATTTCATTCAGGGTTAGGGAAGGACTACACCCATTAAACAGACTTAAAGGGACAGTGAGAGGCAAATCAAGTTGCTTTTGTGATTGCACTCCATTACTTCTTATTCAGTATACTGCTTGATCATTTAATTGCTGATATATCTGATGGATGTGGGGTCTCAGCCCACTTCACTCTCTTTGTTCTTAACTTTCATCTCCCCTATTGTGGGAGGGGTTCTTTCAGCATGTCATATCAAAGCTAGCAAATGAGAGATAACTGAAATAAGGATGGTTTGTCTTATAGATGTTACACTTCGAAACATCAAAAAGACCTCATCCAATCTATTGGAAGGGCCATAAGAAGCTAGGAGCAAAGGACTCCTCAGCTTTGACCTTCACTACTTAGGATGGAGTCAGGACTTTAGAGAAGGGGAAAACAGTCACATAAAACAATAACACCAAGAACAGAAAGCAAAAAGGAAAGGGAGGCCAGCAGAGGGAAAATCCTGAGCTCCATCCAATTCTGGCTTCCCCACACACTGAAAAGTGTAGGGAATATGAACAATTAATGTGGCACCATCTTCTAGACTCTAAGTGTTCATGATTGCGTAAGATGTTCTCTCCAGCACTGTACTGTAGACATGTCAAGAATCATGGCAGATTACCCACCTTTCTCACATTACTAGACTCCAAGATCCTGTACGAATGGGTCTGAGTAATCTCATGATTCTCTAGCACCTGTGCAGCTCCTGAGACACAGGAGGCCCATTAGCCATTATTGAATGGAAGAATGGATGAACAAACAGATGGATGGATGATGGATGGAAGGATAATGGATGGATGAATGGAAGGATGATAGATGGATGGACGGATGAGTAAAAGGATGACAGATGAATGGACAATGGGCAGATGGGCAAATAGATATGATGGATGGAAGAATGACAGATAGGTGGATAGTTGGACTATGGACTATCAGATGAACAGATAGGGCAGATAAATGGGTGGACAAATAGATGAATAGAAGAATCACAGGTGAATGGATGGTTGAATGATGGACAGATGGATGGATAGGATGGATGGATGGAAGGATGGTAGATGGACAGATGGTTGGATGATAGACAGGTGAATGGACATGATGGATGGAAGAATGGGTGGACAGATGGAGGAACAAAAGGATGATGGATGAATAACGGATAGATGGATGCCTAGAAATGGATGGATGGATGGATGGATAGATGGAAGAATGGCAGACGCATGAATGGTTGGATAATGGACAAATGGACAGGATAGATGGATGAATGGATGGGTGGATAGATGGATGGGTAGACGGACGGATGGATATGGGTCGTAAAATGAATAAAAGGATGGCAGACAGATGGCTGGATGATAGACAGATGAACAGATAGGATGGTTGGATAATGGACAGCCAGATGAATAGATAGGATGGATGGATGGATGGATGGATGGATGGATGGATGGATGGATGGACAAACGAACGAACAGAAGAATGATGGATGGATGGTTGGATGATAGACATGGATAGGATGGGTGGATGCAAGTACGGCAGATGGACAGATGGTCGGATGGACAGGCAGGTGAGATGAACAGAAGGGTGATAGACAGATGGATGGATGATGGACAGGTAGATGGATAGGATGGATGGATGGAAGAACCGGCAGATGCATGGATGGTTGGATGATGGACAAACAGGATAGATGGATTAATGGATGAGCAGACGGATGGATGAATGAATGGTTGGATGCTGGACTGACAGACTGATAGAATGGATGGAGGGAAGGATAGATGACCTTGTGTAAATCCTTTTCCAAGAATCCCCTATCACCACAAATCCCTGAAAGACTTCCTAACAGTCTTTTTGGCAACCCTCACAATGTTTCTGAGGCCAGGCCCTAGAAACCAGGGGTCCTCACCAGGGTGCCACTCCTAGGAGTCATATTGTGATGATCAAAGCAATGACAGTATGTATGTGAAAGAACTTTGTCTAAGTCCATAGTGACAAATATCATTGTTAGTCATGCATGGAAGCTGGGATTGTCCAAGCTCGAGCTCCAGAGACGTTTATCTCTAGTTGAGGAGGCAGTCCCTGGTACAAGGAAACATTCTGGAAACATCAGGGAAGGGGTAAATGCTGATATTAACCCCCTGAAAAATCACTCCTGTGCCCCCCAGTTTTGGGGTCCTCTGGCATCAAGTTGTTGCTCCCACCTAGTTACTGCCTTCCTGAATAATTGAGGCCTCCTGGCCAAATTTGGGTAGTTTCTAGGGAGCAGAGGCACCAAATTCAGGTGCCCCTAGAAGGCCCCCAAAACTTCCCTGTTCAGAAACCACAGAATCTACTCACGTAATTTATGTGCAGCCTGCAAAAGGGGGAACACAAGCAAATGCAGACGAAGTTTCAACCTTTTTATTCAAAGCAGCTTCTCACAATGTATAAATACTGCATATTAGCACACATGAAAAATACAACTTCTAAGGCACCCAGAAATGTGTTCATACACGTTACAGGACCATTCACAAAGAGAGTGTACAATTTGCTCTAGACAGTCAGCATTTGATAAATCAGAAGATTATTATCCCTCAGTACTGCACCCAGTCTCAGTAAATATTTACAACATGGTGAGAAGGGGTCAGCTGTACCTGCTTTATAATTCTATGAAGTACTCAGACTTACAAATATTCAGAACTAGTTAAAGACTCTCCCATGATAATCTGGCAAAATAAAACAAGTAGCCTAATTTTGCAAAGGTCTCGGTGGATTTTGGTGTATGCTACATCCATGATCAAATCCAAACACTCCTAGGGTGGGTTGGATAAGTTTTTGGTAGCCTGCTTCATTATCAGAAGTTTGGTAATAAGCCTTACCAATAGAATACCACTTCTTCAGCATCAATCATTTCTCAACTGGTCAATGGATCAATGATTTCATCACGAATGAGAATGGAGAGAGAACTGAAGACAATTCTTCTCACACCTAACAGGAATTAGAATGGGTCAATGAAGAACAAAAGGAGGCAGACATTTGGCAAGTGCAGGATCCTACTGTTCAGTATAGACATGTCTGAAAAATTCTTACCCTGGAGGTTCATATTCAGATGGAGGAGTCTACACTGGCCAGATAACCTGGAGGAATACCAGGCCTCCACTTTTATGCTATGGATACAGGCTTGGGACTACACAGCAGAAACACCAACCTGAGATAGTGAGCTTCAGTTAGAAACTCATCTTTCAGAGCCTTTTCAATATGACAACGAATCCCTCTGTATGGCCAGCCAGGGGGAGCATGAGGTTGGTGGAAGTGAGCAGTTTCTCTGCACCATCAAGCATGCACATACCTGTCTAGATGTGCCCACAATCTATGAAACTCAGGCTTTGTTAGAATAATGGAATTCTTTGGTCCTCGGTTTTATGAAAGGCAATATTGTCACAATCCTGTCAACATCGACATTGGCAAATGACTTCAAGCTGGGACTAAGGGCACAGGGACAAATTAAATACTAGACGGGAAACTCTACACATTCCAAACTTCTAAGAGTCAGCTTCAAGAGCTCCAGCATCAGGCTAGACATAAGAGATCCAGATCAGGCTAGATGTTGGATCAATGAGATAAGGTTAAGCCATAAAAATGCCAGAGTTGAAGTTGAAAACTAGATATGGGTTTTTCTGACTGCCACACACACTGCAAAAATTTAAAGCAAATCTCCATCTTAATGGCCGATAAGTTGACTTTATAAATATGTACCAGAGATGAATCAAATAACTTGATTTTAGCCATATGATAGCCC
Organism: Theropithecus gelada; assembly: GCF_003255815.1. NCBI lineage: Eukaryota > Metazoa > Chordata > Mammalia > Primates > Cercopithecidae > Theropithecus > Theropithecus gelada. Next base: position 38,264,003 of record NC_037688.1, read on the forward strand.
TGGATTACCTTAGTGCGGACAACCAAAAGGAATAATAATTTCTTTCTAAGTCCAAATTCTAGTTGGTTTTATTAAACCCCAAACATCGTGGATACACTGCCAAGGAGTTCCATGATTTATGCTCTAGAAAACCAGTCCTGGATAGACATATTCAGCTGATACGTTATGTTCTACATCTAGTTTGCCTTTGTCCTGCTAAACTCCAGTTTAGTATGGCTTGATACATATAGTTCATTGATAAGACACTGAGGACACATGGGAATGCTGATTGTGTAACTAAAATTGACTTCAGATTGTCTACACAGTAAGACTCATAGGTAAACTTTGTTAACATCTCTCAAGCAGTGCTGAGCTTACCCAGAATGGACGTTTCCAAGTTATCTACAAGGAAATCTGGGGTCAACTGCCAGGGTCAGGAGCAGGAAATGCCATTTGTTCAGAACAAATGATGGACCAGCAGCCTTCCCTATGACCGTGTCTAGACCATGTTTACAGTATGAAGGTGACTCTGGAAAACCTGTCCTTGGTCCATTCTTATGGCCAAAGACAATCACCAACATGTCTATCTGGTCCCTGCCGCCATCAACTCAATCAAACTCTTCAGATTAGCCATGAATGAACAGACTGTATTCAGTCCATCAGCACGGCTTACATTGCATGGAGGAAACAACCCGTATTACCCTTTTTAAATTTTTTTGCAACAAGCTTAAGGCTCTGTTCACAAACTCCATCAACTGCCACACAGTGAGAATTTATGGGGAGATCTTAAACTACTTATGTAGTTGCAAAGTTGAAAAATTTACTGATCCTAATGGTAAGGCTTATTCACAAATTCAATACATTTTGAAATTATACTTCAAACGCAATTACTTCGAAAAAAGATTAACCTGCTCTCCAACAATATAAGAGCATTATATTCTAATGAAAAAAATTGGCACCAAACCAGTATGCTATTTTTCGAAAGAACAAGTGATATTAATGAAAAATATTGCCTAAAACGCATATCCTAACTTATCACAGAAATATAAAAGTTTATATTTTGAAAATATATACTGTATTAAAGTCTGTAAGCATTTCAACCAAAATTTGCAGAAATAACTAAGCAACACTTATCTACAACAAAAATATACATGCAAGACAACCCCAAATGGTTTCCCTTAAATATCTACAAAGGCAAAGTGTAGATTTTTAAAGATTATACAAAACCATTTACAGAGAATAAAATAAAATACTTAAGAAATCTCATTTAGAGTCTTAAATACTGTGTATATTAGTGAGAGTGTCTAGACTAATATATACAACAGATCTAAGTATCTGAATACAGAAAAACAGAAGATAAGCAATTCTGCATTTTAAATATTCACTTAGGAAGATTTGAAGATGTTTACATTTGTTTCTCTCTGTTAAAAAATTTCCACAGAAACTAGATTGGAAAATTTCATGGATGTGACTAAATTCCAAATTAAAAAAAAAGTTTACAAAATTTTTAAAACCAACATTTAATGGGAAATGCAATTCAGCATTCAGTGAAGGCTATTTTTAAATGTGGATATTCAGAGATACAGTTGCATTGTTCAAAGTCTATTGTGATTATTATTTTTCCATCCTTATACTAAACTTCACATGGGAAAAACATTTTCATGCTTCAGAGAGAACATTTCCTAGTTTAATCTATACCAAACAAGAATGATAGTTGAAATCAATCCTCTACTACTTTCTCATAGCTATCCCCATGTCATTCTTAGTGATTTTGAAGGCTGTTACCCACAGACATTATTTCTATGCTGGAAGGGGCACGTAAGTACATCAGCATTAGGCTGTGTCTTCCAAATGGTGAGGAGGTCTGACCACCTTAACAAAAGTTCTGCACAAAGTCCTCTCGGAATAGGGTTGTGAACTCAGATGGTCCCATAAGACGCTGAGAGTGAGCCATCACCGGGGTTAGGGCAGAGAGGGAAGGAGAGTTCCACTGTATGGCTAACAGAATGGGAGGGAGTGGATTGCCAGAAAGGTCCCTGACTAAAGAGGCGCCCTCAATTGCCCACCCACAGCTATTCTTCCAAACCCAAAGGTAAACTGCAGGACAGGGCTGCCAAAACGCACCACAATTCCTCAAAGACCTGCCCAGGCTCTTGGGAGTGACTTATGGGGGAAGGTAGGGGAAAATGGTAGAGAGAGGGGAGAAAGGATCCCACACATAGAGAGGTGGCCCTGTGGTGGAAGATCAAAAATGAAAGTCTGAGCCCTATCTCCGGAAAGCTATTATGATAAACCCTTACACAACCAGAGGTCTCGTATTTTCCATCTCAGATCGATTTGCTGTAAGTTACCTGGAATTCACCCACACATTATCAAAACTACTACCCAGAAAGTGAAAAATTCAGTCCACCCTGCAGCAAACAGATTTCACCTGCTTTCACCCAATTAGTGGAACTGACTGCATGCAAACAACCAAAATACAGACTTTCACCACTCCCGTTACACCCAGGACCTGTGAATTAACAGCAAGAATTCCACCTTAGAAATGGTTTCACATTCCTACCTTAATCATCAGAGATCCTTGAAATGTTTAGAAGTTTGGATTTGATAGTACATCCAAAGCTGAAGCATTTCTACTTCTTTCAAGCAGGGAATGAAGGTGGACTCCGATCTAAAAGAATTTCTAAACATCCCCTTTCTTGTCCAAGGAGAATCCTGACCCCACTTCGACAGATGCTGAATATAACCGTGCCCAATCAGAAGCTCAACAGAAAAGAAGGGGCTCTTCCTAATGAGAATTTAGCAGTAGTGAAGACACTGTCTGCCACAATATATAAGAACCAGGGTCATTTAAGGGTTTTGGAAAGTTCACATTTGCTTTCTCAAACGAGGCGATAAGATCCAGGTAGAGTTATGACGACAGGCATTTGGACAAAAGTAGGTGTCTCCCTACGGTAACTCCCTGTAGGACAGGTCTACTGTCCTTACAGGATCCTACATGGACAAAGGGGAGGGTGTACAGGACTTCAATTCCATCCTCCTCTGGCTGAAGGAGAGGTTTCCCCTCCTTCCTGACCCTCATGAACTCTTAAAGAAGACAGGCTTTCCAGGCAGGGAACCAAGGTCATCAGAAGGACCAGTAGTCCAGATAAAACTTGAGGGTCACTGCTTAAAGGACCATGTCTCTAGATCTGGTCTAGACAATCAACCTGTTCTTTGAAACTCAAAGCTCAGGGCCACGAATACATTCCACCTGTCCTGCCCAGGGCACCTGATTGCCTGCAGAAGACAAAGGACCACACAGAGTTACAGAACTGTCACCAGGACTCTCTTCTGAGCCTGCCTCACCTCCACCAGCTGTGCTCACCTCTTGCTGCCTTATTCCACTCTCTTCAAAGAAGGGCCAAGAAAGGCTGGTGCCCAACAGGAAAGGGGAAGAAGGGGAGGGCCAAGGGCCTTCAGGAACACTCAGGGGCTGTGATGGAAATGAAAAAAATCCCTCCATCCTGAGAATCTGAGAATCTAGCTTTCTCTGGGTGCTTGACCCATGGTTTAAACCTTAGAACACACCTCTTCCATTTGTCTGCTCTCAACTTGAGGTTTATACCTTTCTCCTCACCACTCAAAACCACAACTCCCAACGCCTCCTTCTCTGTAGTTAATCCAGGGTCTTGAGTCTCATGGTCTAATACAGCTGTTGGAGCCCCCTTGCAGCCCAGGGGGCACTGGGGCAAGGATATCTCATCCCTAGTCATTGCTCCCTATGTGCATAAAAAAACTAAAAAATAGATGGGTCATTTCAGCTTCTGGGGGGAAAAATTCAGACCTCCAGACAGCTTAGCAGAGTGGGAACTCTTCCCCAACCCCCTGGAAGGCCAATACCAGAAATCACTGATCACATGGAAGCAAGAGATTGCAGAATCCAAGTTCAGTCATTTGCCCCAGAGAAAAAAGTCTTACTCTAGACAATATGCTATTCCCAGGTAGGGCCTATCCCCACCCCTGCCCAATATCACACAATTTGGGACTCGGTCTGTTTCAGGATCGTTCAGGCTGAGAGGGCCCTTTATCTCCTTAAAGACAACACAGGGAAGAGAAAACTCTCCCAAGATGTCTTCTATGGACAAACCTAAGGAATTAGTATTCTATTATTACAGCTGAGAACCGTTTTACACAGAGGTGCAGCGCTATTCCTTTTGTCCAAAGAAATCCTTCTGTTTTCATCTCTCTAAACTTTACTTCTACATAGTTCATTGCTAGAATGCACCAAACGGCATGAACCTTGTGTGGGATTTGGTCCAGGGCAGTATGAAAATAGTATCTGTGTGAACAACAGACATCGCAATATATAAACAAAAATAAATAAATAAAATAAGTCCAAGGAAAGAAAAAACATTTCCCTAGTAGTTTGTGTTTGCAAAACTAGCTTTACATATAATACACATAAATTATCAGAATTTCCACTTACATTGTTTTAAAAATATATATTTAACAAAACATTTCTAAATGTACAATATCTGGGTGTGTAAATCACTCAACTGGGTTTTAAGACCAAGCCCAAATAGTCACACAGATTTGCATCGGAGAGGAGACTGAAGCCAGGTGTGCACAATCATTTTGTTCATTGGTCTGGAAATTCCCTAAGATTGGTCGTCCTCTGACACCTGATCTAAATACAACTGGAGAGAGCCATGATGGCCAAGTCTCCAAGTCAGAGGCACTGTGTAGACACAGCCTGAGGCAGAAGAATGGGAAAGTGGTCCTCCCCTTCCTGGACCGTGATGGTGCATTTCAGCAAGTGGGGAAAGGACAGCGGCGCTTGGCAGAGCCCTGGGAAGATACAGCCCCAGAGAGCTCTCTGGCCAGGTAGGGCAGGGAGGGAGGGGAGGCCAAGTATGCTGCATTTTCCATCCATTACACAAAATCAAACCAATGAGGAGCAACCAAAGGACACGAGGAAATGGACACAACCCTAGGTATAAAGAGACACCTTGACAAACTCCTTGGCCGGGGCAGACACTGTGCTTTGGTTTCCAAAACACAGGGCAGAGCTAGAAGTTGGGGGCCCGTGAGCTGGGGCCCCTCAGACTTCATAAATTTTGTCCTGCAGGTAGCTGAAGAGGGAGTCCAGGCCTTTGGAGGAGCTCCAGAGCTGCTTGAGCATGAGGCATTCCTTCTCATTCACGTCTTCCAGCACCGATTTCAGGAAGCTCCGCACGAGGCATTTGGACTCCTCTAACACCTAGAGGGAAACAGACAGGCCTGATTAGCTGGACACCGGCGACTCTGCTCCAGAACTAGGTACCTGGCCCATGGGGCACTGGCCAACTTCCCATACTCACAGCCATAGAAGGCTGCCTCCTCCAGCCTGGGCCTTCCTAGTCCCATGTATCCGGCACGGTCATGAACGGATCCCATATGTGTCAAGGCATGGAGCCCTGAGGCCCTGGGATGGCTCAGCGGGGCCCATGTCACCCCAGATCACTAGAGGCTTCCCTGTTACCCAAGGGTGACACAAACACAGAGTCCTTTTCTATAGGTGTAATGAAGAAGTGTGGGAGACACTGCTACCGTGATTCATTTTCATGATCTGTTGGCAGTAACTCAAGGATCACTGAGAACACAGAGTGAGACGATGACATGAACAAATGGTTGTCACAGTATCCATACAACCCAACCCAAGAGCAATGCTCCCACAATGTTAGTAATTATGGTAGTAACAAGCAATAACACTCAAAGCTATCACCTTCATAATAATTATAGTAAGGAGTAAAAATCATAGGAATGAATAACAATCATCACACCTATAGTAATAACTGTAGTAAGGAGGAATAATAATCATGGTAATTATGGTTATAAAGGTAGTAGCTGCTGCCAACAGCTATGATAAATGATCATAAATGATCTATGATTATTCATTACTAAACTATTGCATATATACACATATTATGTATTATATACATTATATACACATGTAAACACATGCATATATGTAAACACATATATGTGTATATGCACTATAATATATACATATTATATTATGTATATTATAATATATAATTATGTATATGTATTATATATTATATACAATATATACATATTAGGTATATATAGCATTACTCCTACAGTGTTATTACTATGATTATTACTACCATGATGGTAGTAATCCATCATCATAGTAATGAGTAATCATAGTAATGAGCAATAATCATAGCAATAAGTCACAGCAAAAAGCAATAATCATAGTAACAATAGTAATAATCATAGTAATGAGTAATAATCATACTAACAGTAGTAATAATCAGTAATGAGTGCTAATCATAGTAATAGTCATAGTGAGCAATGAGCAATAATCATAGTAACAATAGTAGCAATCATAGTAGTGAGTAAAAATCAGAGCAGTAATAGTAATACTAATCATTGCAATGAGTAATGATTGTAGTAATATTTGTAATAACTATAATAATGCCACTATGATCACCATTAACAAACAGGATCTAAGAGAAGTACTTTTCCTGAATTCTTTCATTTACTTCTCATGATAACCCTGCAAGTAAGTAGTCTTTTGATTCCCATGTTACAGATGCAGAACCCAAAGCTCCATGATGTAAAGTGGCCCAGGGTTGCCTGACTACTGAGGGGTGAAGGAGTAGGAAAACCAGGTCTGGCTGATTCCAGCAGCCATGCAGCTGCTGCCCTCTGGCAGAGGTACGGCCAGAAGTGAGGCCTTTGTGCACACTTTGCTGGCCTCCACCAGCCTCTCCTGAAATGCCTTCAAACAGCAAGAAGCAAGATGGCAGCTCCCGAGCTCCAGCAGGCTGGAAGAGGCTGCAGTCTCACTCCCCTGCCTGGTCTGTCTGGAGGCTGAAGATGGTGGGATGAGCTGCTAGACCCAGCTGGCTCTTTCCCCGTGGAATGACCTCGAAGAGCACCATCTCCCGAGGCCATGGGCCTCACTCTGCTGGAGTAGTTCCTTTCTCAGGAAACACCCCTAACACTCCTGAATTCACAGCTGTTGGCAGCAGAGACCTCCTTGCAGCATTCCTTGTTCTAAAAGCCTGCCCCCTCAGGTGTCCTTCAACAGTTGGATTCACCTGAGGGCCTCTTCCCTGCCACAGAACAGGTCAAACTCCTCCCTGCAGCTTCCAGGCCAGTCTCCCACCGTCCTTTTCAGTTGCACGTTTCCTGGCATTCCCCTGCCACCAGACCGCATGCCGCTGCCTACACTCCCTGTGATTTCCTGTTTTGAGTGCCCTCACTCTCGCTGCTTCCTCTGCTTAGAATTTCTACCTGTCTTTCCATGAAGATGACCCCAGGGTGATCAACCACCCCTGTTTGCCCAGGACTAAGGAGCATATGGTTTGGCTGTGTCCCCACCCAAATCTCATCTTGAATTGTAGCTCCCATAATTCCCACATGTTGTAGGAGGGACCCGGTGGGAGATAATTGAATGATGGGGGTGGTTTTCCCCACACTGTTCTCCTGGTAGTGAATAAGTCTCAAGACAGCTGCTGATTTTATAAGGGGTTCCCTCTTTCGCTTGGCTGTCACTTCTGTCTTGTCTGCCGCCATGTAAGACGTGCCTTTGGCCTTCGCCATGACTGTGAGGCCTCCCTCAGCCACGTGGAACTGTGAGTCTATTAAACCTCCTTTTCTTTATAAATTACCCGGTCTCAGGTATGTCTTTATCAGCAGCGTGAGAACAATGGGGTTTCCTGGGATGCAGGATTTTCAGTCCTCAAACCAGGACAGTCCCAGACAAGATGGGGCAAACTGGTCACCCTAGTCATTAGTAAGATTAAAAGAGAATCCACGTGAAGAGAGTGAAGAGATCAGCAATGCCTGTGGCCCACGTGAGTGTTCACTAACAACGTGGAGACTGCCACCCCCCACCAACACCCTCACCCTGAGGGCACTATGTGTTCAGCCTGCAGGGGGCAGGGCTTAAACACAGTAGGTGCCAATAGACAGGGATGAGGCCCAGCAGGAGAAGCATGACAGCCTGGTGAGAACACAGGCAGAGGGAGACAAAGAAGGGAGGGGCAAGGGTCTGGCCCCAAAAATGCACTCAGCAGCTCCCCGTTTCTCAAGCACAGAGCGAGTCCTAGAGCCTCAATCTCCCAAAACGCCTCTCTCAGCTCCGGAACCGGCCCTGGGGCTGCAGGAGTGGCCTTGCCTCCACCTTCTCACAGGATATTCCCCTGCTGTGCTCTGAGTGACTGTGATCAGATAAAATCAACGCTTAATTAAAAACCACTGCCTCTGCGGAGGTGTTATTTGTTTATGTATTTTTCAGTGCATCTTCAAACAGTGACATTTAAATGTGCCGAGCAGTCGGTGGAGGAAAGAAATGAAATAGAGGCACGGTGTGTACAGCTTTCTCTAGTCATCTCCGGACGGGTTCAATACTTTTTGTCCTTATTTGCCTTTGCTTCTCGTTTCTTTGAAAGCTATAGATGTTTTGTGCTTCTGCATGTGTTTAGGACTTTCTTTGAAAGCAGTGACGCTACCCTAGAGTATCCATTTCTCCTGTGAGGTTTCTCTGCCTGGAGATGATGGAGAATTTGTAACAATGCTGACTGTCTCCCTCTGATTGAAGCTGTCAATACTGAGAAGAGGCATTTGTTAAGTTGCAAAGGGTCTTTTGCTTATTCCCTGTGTGACCTCTGGCAAGTCAACGAAGCCCTCTGAGCCTTGCTGTCCTCATCTGTAAAATGGGTCTATCATAAGGACAAGCACGCAGGAGGCGCAGGAACTCACCACAGCACTGCAGGATGCCATCTCCTTGACCCGCAGCATGACCTCCTGGCTGAACGTGGTGGGCCAGAAGACCTGCGACACCAGCCCCCTGCTGCAGGCCTCCTGGGCGGTGAGCTTCCGCCCACAGAACAGCATCTCATTGGCCTGAAAAAGCAAAAGCAGGCAAAGACTGAGGGCCTGGAGGTCCACCCATCTCCCTCAGCTGGTCCAGGGCTTGCCACCTGCAACCATCCCAGTTCTGGAAGGCATCTCACCTTCCAGATCCTTATCTTCTTTTGGGGTCAGATAAGCTTTGGGAATTGCATGGGAATGTTTGTGTCCATGAGCAGAAGGTTCACATCTTTCATGAAATTCCCCAAAGGAGCTGTGTATTTACTGTGTCTCTGTATGCCCCATGCCCGTCCCCATTTCTGGCGGCACACACATGGGCATGGGTTGTGGGTTGGGTACATTTCAGAGCCGATGACCCAGCCGTGATGACGTCATTGGCACTGAAATGTACTCAGCTCACAACAGCCCAGGGATAAAGAGACGCTCCCTTCTAGATAATAAAGCTCAAGTAGGGTTTGTAGCTGCAGGTGTGGTGGAAGAGTCTTTCTTCCTCTCTGACTGCAGGCCAACATCAGTGAGCCCCAAGGACCATCCATGGCTGTGTCCCTGCCTGTGGAGAGCTGGGGCCACAAGGAAAGGAGAAACAGGAGAAGAGAGTGAGAGAGAGAAAGATTAAGGGAAAGAGAGAGAGACCTGATGGTACTTGAATTCCCAAGCCCTGTCTCCCCAAGGGAACTGCCACTTCTGGACTTTCCAGCTGGGAGAACCATTAAGCTCCTTTTTAAAAAATTGAACTGGTTAAAGCGCTTCCATCACTGGCCGCCAAAAAGGTCCTGAATAACACCACAGTACCAAGGCAGAGATATGCATCTCTCCCAGCAGCTCAGGGCTGGGCAAGGGCACTGCCCAGTCATGAAGGGCAGAGAGCAACCTTCCCTGGGCTCTGGTGACCTGGGATATCTCTGTACCACACTCCCCAGAGAATTTCCTTTTGCTGTGAAATTTGCAGCTGTCATACAAGCTCTGGGAGAAGTTACACAGATAAGGTCCCAGGCACAGACAGAGAACGTGATAGTAATAAGCTGCAACTTACAGACAGTGACTGATAATTAGGGCGTAATGGTCAAATCCATGTGATAGAGTCCGCATGGCCGGCAACGCCTTCCCCATCTGCTCTTCTCTCCTGCCTCTATGTGCTAGCTCCTCTCGGGCTGGTGTTAAAATGCCAGGCACTCTCAGGCCTCCAGAGCTAAGCGTAAGTTCCCCTACTTGGTTCTGGTTGTCACCGATGGTTCACGATGACCCAGAGGACAATCTTTCACGCCAGAGTAGAGGGCAATCTTTTATGTCGATAATAAGTCTTAGCATATGCTTGCTTGGTTCAAGATCTGAACACAAATGGAGGCCTTGATGCTTTCTGAAAAACACCTCAGTCCAATGAACTCAGTAGAAGTTTGCAAATGGCCATATCTGCTCCCATGAACCTGGATTCAGATCCACCGGAAGCTACTCCCTGGCAGGTGCGAGGTACAAGGCGAGGCCTCCATTAATACGGAAAGGCTCCTGGCCACCCCTCAGACACCACACCCTGCAGTGCCCTCTCTGAAGAGAGAACTTAAGGGTATCATCCACAAGCCTAAGGATTCAGAGAGAAAGGGGATTCTTGAGTGGAAGTAGGGTGTCCCTGGTGAAGACCCATAACATTTACAAACAATCCACTCTACAGCTAAGAAAACAAGAACATAAACAGTTTAGTTACTGATGCATGACTCTGGGCAAGTCACAACGTCGCAAAGCCACAATCTTCTCTGCTGTCCAAGAGGCATCATGACAGCACCAAGCTCCCAGCGCAGAGGCAAAGTTAACTGAGAGGTGCTTAGAACAGGGCCTGCTATATGCAGAAGGGGTAGCAGAAATGTGCTATTTTTGTTATGGTTGGTGATGTCATTTTCAAAGTGGAACAAGGAGGAATATGAAGGAAGGAAAAGGGACACTGCTATCAGCCTCACTACTGTAACAAAAGCAGGACTTGAGAGATGAGAAGAATGAGCTTGCAGGCCCTCAGATGGAAACAACGGGGGATGGAACTGCAAAGGAAGACAAGGAAGAAATCCCGTGTAAAAGCCCCTGCCCTTCCACAGGTGCTTGCCCAAGTGCAACAGTCACAGTCCTGAGAACGTGCCGAGCTGCCTCAAGAGCATGAGCGTAATGTCAAAGGTGGGTGTTTACCTTCCAATAAAATCAAGACGTGGAAAGAAACATCCTGGAGTCTGTTCCTAAAAAGGAACAATTCACAATAGCTGTGGGGCCACAATGGACTATTCTCTTTTGAAGAGAGAACTTAGGGCATTATCCAGAAGCCTAAGGACCCTGAAAGCCTAAGGACTCCGAAAGCCTAAGGCTCCGAAAGGGGATTCTTGGTGGAGGTAGGGCGTCCCCGGTGAAGACCCATAACATTAACCAACAACCCACTTTAGAGCTAAGAAAACAACAACAGAAACAGAGTGTAGTCACTGACTTGTGACTCCAGGCGAGTCACTTAATGTCACAAAGCCACAATCTTCTCTGCTGTCCAAAGGCATCATGACAGCACCAAGCTCCCAGCACACTTTGCAGGGCTGGGGAGGCAACACTCGGCCTTTTCTCTGGGGTTTCAGGGCTTGGCCCTGTCACCTAAGGGGTGCTTCTCTGGCAGTTTTGTGGGGTCTCCTGTGACCTATGGCATCTGCTGGCAGATGCCCCCAGTGGACCCCGGGCAGACCTTGCTGAAGCAGGCACAACACAGAAGGCCCAGCACCCTCCCTGGCGTGCCAGGCTCGCAGGGGCCACCCCACGCCACTGCCATGGCCTCGTCCTTCCCCTCTCCCCACCATCCTCACCAGGACCCAGCCACACTGACCTGACCACACTCAACCCAGGGCCGCCAGGCCCACTCCCTTCTCCGTCCTTCCCTTCATGCATCCTCTGCCTGGAATTCTTGCCTCTGTTCAAATGTCACCTGCTCAAAGGGGTCCTCTCTGAACAAGGTGGGACCTCCTTTCAAGACACTGAGCTGGGGAATAGAAGGTCTGAAGAACAGGGTTTTTGTTCACTCCTGGACTCCTGGTGGGTATGGCGAGCTGGGCACTCAGTGGATTTGCAGCATTTGAAGAAAGGGAGAGAAAAAGGGAGCGGACTGGCTAGAGGGGGCTGGAAGGAGGGGACTCCCTGAGAACCTTGTGAGATCCAGCTGGGACCTGTGCTTATGAAATAAGTATTAGCCCATCGGAGCTGAGTTCAGAGTTCGTGGCTGCTCTGAATAGCAGAGGCTGTCTGAGAGTCCACAGGGGAGGAGCCGTCAAAGGAAGCCCAGATGCAGGGGCATGGCACCTCCAATGCTTACTCGGACAAGCTACACGTTCGGAACCCCTCCCTGGTCCTGACAGCCAATCTCAGATTCACCCCTCATCTGAGGGATGAATTGAGGGACCTATTTAATAACAGGCTGGGTTTGGAGCACATACAGTGGAACCAGCCAGTCCGTGCTCAAATCCCACAACTGGCATTACCACTGCATGCCTTTAGACAACGCACTAAACCTCTCTAGCCTCAGTCTCCACATCTGCAAAATGGGGATCACAGCTGTCCTGCCAGGGGTGTGGACTGCATTGACAGCCCAGCCCAGCACACAGCAAGTGCTTCCTACGTGCCAGCTGTCATCACTGCTCTCCCCTGTCCAGACTTGCTTCTGGATGTTGGTGTAGAATCTGACCACAGCTTACAGTGGACTCTGCCGCCTCCATTGGACAGTGGCTGTCTGCGCCACCTGGTGACACAGCTAACTTTTCTGAGCTTAACGTTCCATCTGTAAGATGGAAATCGCAACCATTTCCACACGGGGTGGAGACCGCTTTGTGTTCACTGAATCCTTTCCCTCTTCTTGCTGGACATGCACTGGGCTACATCTCCCAGCCTCCCTTGCAGGTGCATGTGGCCGGAGGCTGAGTCATGGTCGATGGCACATGAGTGGAGGTGAAGATGCCCCTGCAGGCCTGGCCCGTGAAGCCCTACAGGGCGATGCTTCTGGCTCTCTCTTCTCTCCCATTGGCTGGAAGTGAGAGCACATCTACTGGATGGGAGACACCTGGGTCCCCAAATAGTGTGGGTGACTCCTACATCTATGCTGGACCACACAAGAATAAGAAGGAAAGTTTTGTTGTTCAAGCCACTGAGACCATGGGCTGCTTGTTACAGCACCCAGCCAATCCTAAGACATGCCCTCAGGGGGCTGGAGTGAGGAGTAATTGAGACACCATGCAGAGTGCATGGGCCATACACTGACATCATCACCATCTTCTCAGGCCAGGCTACTCCATCCGGCACTGATGGCGTGGAAGATCCGAGGCAGCCCAGCCAGTCCTCAGGCTGACAACACCCTCAGGTTTCTAGCCCCATGAAGAACCCCTAAACCCAAGGGAGAGGAAGGATCCTGCTGGGATCTGAATCCAGGTATCACAGGAGGCTTACCAGTGCGACGCCCAGGATCTGGGGGAAGGTGTAGGAGGAGCAGCCAGCAGGCGTGAGGCGGATGGTGGCGTAGGGCGTCTGGAACCAGGCCTTCTCACTGGCCCACACGATGTCACAGAGGGGCAGGATGGAGGCGCCCAGGCCCAGGGCTGGCCCATTGATGGCCACCACAATAGGCTTCTTAAACTGGATAAAGGCCTTCACAAAGTCCCTGGGAGAGAGAGAAGACGCTCTTGCACAGGTGACTACAGCTTGCCAAGCCCCACTGGAACCCTTGACTCTCCCAGGTGCTGTGACGCACCCTCACGTCGTCAGGGGTAAGGTACCAGGCAAGGGCCTCATTGCCTGGACATGGAACCACCAGCTGTCAGATTTTCTGAGGTATACTGATGGGGTCACTGCATGTCCTGGTGTGCTCAGATTGCCCCGGTTCATGCCCCGTGTCCTAGCACAGAACCCAGTTACCATCTCCTTCCATTCTCAAAAGCCATGGCTCAGACAGTAAGTTATATGGGCACCCTAGATATTGACAGAATTTGTATATATCCTAAGGAAGTCAACCCCAATGTTAAGGTGCAGAACCAGAACCAAAGGGAAGGTGTAATAGGGAGGCATATTTCAACTCAAAGAGAGAAAGAATGTTCTAACATCTCTGGCCAAAGGTGAATGGAGTGGCTTTGTGGGATTCCTGGAGGTATTTGCATTTTAGCTCAATGATTATGCTGGGTGATGTTGTAGGGGGACTTCAAGCTTCCGATGGTGGGTACATGTTGGGAATGATGACATTTAAGATTTCTTTAAAAAATCAGACCTAGGATGGTCAGATTCTGAATTACCTGCAGGGATGCCAGAGTCATCAAGGGTGGTTCTAAAATGCTGAATACAGTCTATATGTTAGGATGGCTCTGACTAAAATCTGTAGGCAGGAGCTACAATCACGGCTACAAGACGGGGCAATATTTTTTCTCCCTGCCCTTCTGCACTGAGCAATGCATGTACCTTTACCAATTACACAGAGCCATCAGCAGTGACCTCTATTTCCTTTGCCTCAGAAGGCTTTTTGCTTTTTCCTGGTTGCTATGTATGATCTATAAAATTTTAATATTCATCTGGACATGGAGGAAAGACACGAGATGTGTAGTAAAGTGTGCATCCTTCATTACTCTCAGAGATATTAGAAACCATAAGAATTCACAAGAATAAAATCCAAATGCCCATGACCTTGATCTGACCTTGGCCTGCCTCAGCTTACCTCTCCAGGTTTCCTTCACGTCACTCTTGCCCCCGCTCACTATGCATGAGCCTCACAGGCCTCTGAGAGTTCTTAGAAAACACCATTATCAAAATTTGCAATCACCCTAACTAATTATTTGCTTGTTTTGGGATTCTTCCTCCCCTTTAGCTCCTTAAGGACACCCAGACGTCTGCCTGGGGCACTGCTCAGCTTCCATCAATATTGGAATTACCACTCAGTAAATAGCTGTTGAGCAAATATATGAGTCTCCCAGAACAAGAGCAAAGACTGCAGAGGTGTGGCAATGGTGAACCAGCTCTTCACCAAACCTGTTTTCCCTCTTCTTCCCGGGGCTACTGGCCGGCCACATTTCCCATCTCCGACTGCATGTGGCTATGACCAAGTCACCAAGTGCTGGCCAAACAGGATGTGAGCAAAAACCCACCCATACCACTTCCAGGTACACACCAAACCTCCCACCATGGCGTCCTCCAAGCCCACTCATCTTGGTGAGCACAACAGTCCTGGAAGACATTTGCTGAGCAGGATGGAAGAAGTCTAGGTTCTTGAGTCATAGGCTGATGGTGACATGTATTTCAGGCTTATGTATCTGAGAAGTACATTTCTATATATGAGGTTTACTTGTTACATCAGCTAATACTTAACTAATACAAAAGTTGAGGCCGGGCACGGTGGCTCATGCCTGTAATCCCTGCACTTTGGGAGGCCGAGGTGGGAGGATCACAAGGTCAGGAGTTCAAGACCAGCCTGGCCAATATGGTGAAACCCCGTCTATACTAAAAATACAAAAATTAGCCGGGCACGGTGGTGGATGCCTGTAGTCCCAGCTACTTGGGAGGCTGAGGCAGGAGAATCGCTTGAACCCAGAAGGCGGAGGTTGTAGTGAGTCAAGATCAGGCCATTGCACTCCAGCCTGGGAAATAAAGTGACACTCTGTCTCAAAAACAAAAAAAAAGTCGAGCTGATTTATCTCTTCTCAATCAGTAATGTTCCTTTCCCCAACTCTTATAGAAAGTTGTGGATATCATAATGACATACTGGGATCAGATTCAACTGCGAGAAAGCCTACTTAATGTTCTGCCGGGGTAGGAGGTATCTTACAATCTATGTAAGTCGTCACGAAAGTATGCGCCTCTGACTCAGGCTTGAGGCATCACACTGCCTGCGATAGTGGAGTTAGCCCTCAGTCCCTGCTGATCCCCAAAAGGTACTACTTCAGAGAGGGAGTCCTGGCTCCACGACTTCTGATGCTCGGTGTTCCAGTGGCCCAATTCCCGACATCATTTACTTCCTAACCTGTGGTGAGGTTTTAGGTTAGGTCACTGGTTTTTGCAAGTGCGTTTCACTGAAAGCAATTTGGGGTCTGCAGGGGATATGGACATTTTTGTAGAATCCTTGGGGGTTTGGATGATTTTTGTCAAACATCCCATTCCTGAGTGACCTCATACAATTCCACAGTCTTAGATCTCAGAGGTGGGAAGGACTTTAGGACTCATGGAGCCGTATCTTCCACTCGGGGCAGAATTCCCTCCATAACATCCCAAGGATGCATCACTCCGCCTCTGTTGGATGTTTTTAATAAAAGAGGGTCCACGCCTGTCAAGACGGCCTCCCTGCTGTGCGTCTCTCTGATACTGTTGCCACCTTAGCTCCACCAACCACATGACATCCTTCAGGAATGGACTGCAGCCCTTGTGACTTTCCAGAGCTTTCTTCTGCAGGACCCCAGAGCCTCTCACTCTGTGGTTTCCAACCTGAGATCCGTGCAAGGGAATCAGGGAAGCAAGGGAAAGGGGAGCAGGCATGCAGAGCTCTGACCCTCTATCCCAGCCCCTCCTGTGTCATCCAACCCGCCCCACACTTCATTTCCTTGATATGAAAATGTCACCTGATGTTTAATGAAGGCCACCCCCCATCCTCTTTCTCTCACCTCGGGCAGTAGATCTCTATCACTGGGAGCCAAGCAGCAAACAGGATATTGCATTACGGGCCCTGCAGCTCAGATATCTGATCCTGCTGCGATGGCGGGGCTGCGTGGGGAAGATTGTACCCCGCCTTTCCCCACATCCAAGGCCATCAGGCTGACGTGACCCGCACAGCTTCCTTTGCTCTACCGGAGCCCTGTGGCTTCTGCCTGACAAAGCTGCTGGGCTGCACTGATGTGGCAGAAGGAGCAAGAACTTCAGCATCTGAAAGACTCAGAGTGAAGTCTCAGTTCTGCCCCTAACTAATGGTGAGACCTTGGACAGGGTGCCTGGTCTCTGGAGCCTCATTTTCTCCCTCTGCAAAATGGGAAAATCAACGATGTTGCCCCAGATGGGGAGTTAAATAAGAATCAAAGGAGATGTTCCATGCAGGGTGTCAGCCCAGTACGGACATGCGGGGAGCACGCCATCCCTGCTGCTATTATTATGGGGAACGCATCTGCTGGGGAGGGTGGACAGAGTCCTCATTCAATTCTCAGATTGGTCTGTGATCCATTCTCTTAGGCTACAGGTGACCCAGAAGCAAAACTCTGCTCACAGGAATGTCTCAATTTCCCCTGGAGCAATCGGCATTTCTCTTGTGACCCAGTTACCCACTCCCTTTAACCAGAGCCATGGAGGAGAACCCTCCCCCAGCCAAGGCTCAGAGCCAAGTCAGCCAGTACAGAACCAAACAGTGACCACCATCCTGGGGCCCCCAGAGAGGTCCCCAGCAGGCCACTCCTTAGTCTACAACCCACCCCTTAGTCCAGGGGCCCACTCCCTGGTCTTAGACTCAGCTTAGCTAGAAGTCATGGCTGGAAGTACCAGCAGTAGTGACAACAACTGTAATAATAAGTCCAAGTACGTATTAGTGCCAGGAATAGCCCAAGTGTTTCACATAGAGTATCTTTTTATTCTCCATCCTAGCAACCCACCGGTGAGGCCAGTACCATCATTTTGATTGTTCCCATTTTCTGGATGAGCTAATAGGCTCAGAGAGATCTGTGACACACCCAAGGCTCCACCACCAGCAAATGCAGAGGTAGCTTTGAGCTCAGGCAGCCTGCTTCCAGGTGCCACATGGGCAGCTACTAGCCAACACTGCTTTCCTGAATACCTTGTTTGAACAAGCCACCTCGTCACCAGAGCTTTCCTCTGCAGGACCCCAGAGTCTTCCCCCACAAGTTCAGAAGAGGCAGCCTCTTTTTGGGATGGATCCGGGAAAGAGGCTTCTGAACAAACCACCTGAGCTCTCCCCAAATCTGCTAGTTCATTCATCAAACATTTGCAGAGTGATGAGTCCCAGTCACCAGTCCTGGTCACGCGTATGCAAGTTTTCTTTAGGCAAGGATGAGGAGGGGGTGAGAGTACCACTCACGGGGTGCCAAGGCCATGCGGCATGCCTGGTCAGCCCTATTAGGAGCGTGTCCCAAGAGAAGAGATGGGGGCAGTTCGATGTCCAAAAAAACATTTTGGCCCTGCTAGATTTTGAAGGAAGTTCTTTCACAAGAGATTTCTTGTAAGTATCACCTAGAAAACCGACAGGAGCGGGCGCAGAACTTGCAGCATGAATCAAGCTCCTTTCAAAGACAGTGCACTTCCTTCAGGACACCCCTCTGGAAATCCATAAAACATTATCTGCAGAATGCTTCACTGCCACCTTGTGTCCCCAACTCCAGAGTGTGGCCTCCGAGGCAGCACTCCCAAGTTGGGAGAGCTGGAGATGCCCTGAAAGAGTTTGGTGCTGATGGGCGAGCCACGGTCTCTTTTTAACCCCAGGAGCATCTGTCTCTACACGGCCACATCTTCTGCACCTCCATCCATCTTTGCTTGTGGTTCTCACCGTTCTCATGCCTGTATCACCTCCTTCTTCACCCTCATCCCCTTAATAATCACCTTTTCTCTCTTGCATAAAAATAAGAATCTTAGGTTTCTCTTAGTGCTTTCAATCAGTGGTGCAGAAATCTGGTTAGCACAGGGCAGGTGCTCTCAACCCTGGCTGCCGCTGAGAACCACCAAGGACGATTCACATCAAAAGATGCACTGGCCCCACCTCAGCCTAAATAACCCAGAGTCCCCTGGGGGTGTTGCCAAGCATCTAGGTCTTGGGAATGCTCCCTTGGGTCTCCCTGTGCTGTCAGGGCTGGGGACCACTGGTCCAGGGGACATCTCCTTTCCCATGCCCTCATCCTTGCTAGCTTACGAACTACCAACTTCTGCTCCCTTTGAAGCATCAAGAAGAATTCCTCCTGCCTCCGCCATCCTGCCCTGTACGCTGCCTAAGGGGAGCTCACTTGCCCGCTGAGATGGCAAATGTCTGAATTCCACTGGCCGTGTTTCCCCAGAACTACTCAGCTGGGAAAGTCAGGAGCCAGTTTGGGCCCCGGCCCCAGCCACGTTCTCCTACAGTTGATGTTTTCAACCCCATCTGCCTCTGACATCTCTTTCTCCATGAATATGGTTCTCAAGAGTCCAGAGATGCGTAGATATCACGCTGCAGACCCCAATGGGTAGAGGCTATGGGGAGAGGAGGGAAGGTTTTGCCCCTCAGCTTTGATACATCCAAGACACAAATGCAGGGACAGGCCAGAGAGATGCCACCCTCACCAGAGAGACTGGGCGTGCAAAGCCAGAGGAAGGAACCATTCGGTGGGGGTTCTGGGGAAATCCATCTGAGACCTGACCCCCTGGATACCCTGTTTCTGTTCAGCTTCCATCCCTTCAGTGACCCAGCTGCAACACCTTATTCCTGCATGCAGGAATGACCCCCTCGCCCACCCCACGCTGGGACAAGCCTCATCACTGTCAACTCAGGGCTGCCCTGGGAGTCCCACCTTGCCTGCAGCTGTCTGGGAGAATCTGTAAATAGACCCATCATCAAAGGTGAACAGCTGCCCACCAGAAGGAGCAGCCATTGAGGATGCTGGGCGAGGTCAGGATGGGCCCTTGCCTGAGAGGAGAGCCTGAAAAGATGAGGCTCTTTGAGCTGCTAATGATTTCCTTCCAGGCTCTATTAGTTTCCCAGGGAATAGTCACCACAAACCTGGGGGCCTAAAACAATCAAAAGGTATTCTCTCATAGTTCTGGAGACCAGAACTCCAAACTCAAGGTGTCGGCAGGGCTGGTTCCCTCTGGAGGTTCTAAGGGAGAAGCTGTGTCAGGCCTCGCTCCCAGTTTCCAGTGGCTGCTGGTCATCCTTGGAATTCCTTGGCTTGAGGCTGCATGACTCTAAGCTCTCCCTTTTCTGTCATATCACCTTCTCCTCTGTCTGTGTCCCCTCTTATGAAGTAAGTTCTCTCTGCGTCTGGCGCCCACTCCAACCCAGGATGATCTCATCTCAGGACTCTGAACTTAATTACATCTGCAAAGAGCCTTTTTCCAAATATGGTCACCTCCACAGGTTCCAGGGATTGGTACATGGACATATCTTTTGGGGGCCACGCTTCAACTCACTACAAGGGGTCTGGATGCTAATGAGCTGCGCATGCATGGAGTGAAAACCAGGGGCTGTGTCAGTCAGGTTTCCCTGGGCTTCTGGAAATCCAGCTAAGGCCTCCACTGAAATTTGTAAACCAGATAAAGACCATGACTGAGGCTCCACAGGTGACAAAAACGGGCACTCGGTTCTCTGGGTGGGCTGTGGTGGCCTCATGCATGAGAGAAGCACGCTGGAAATGCTGCGGTCCCCCTTCGACACATGGAAAGGCAGCAGCGAGAGGGCATGGCTGGGACCAGGCAAAGCGCAAACCACTTGGGCACAGCCAGGAAGCCTGTGCCTCCATAACCACAACACCTTTCACATAACAGTGCCCAGGCTCATTATGTCTCTTCTGGCAAGAATTCTGCAACAGCAGACATGGGTATTTTGGAGTAGGGGCTCCAATGGCTGCTTCACCCTGAAGAGGGACTCAGAATTCCACACACGAGTGCATCCCAGCATCACCTCTTGGAGACAACACAACCCCTCAAAGCCCCCTATAGCCACGTGGGAATCGGCCTCCCTGTGCGTGGCTCTTCCACAGAACTATGGAGACTGGAGGCCCCAGAAAATCCCTGACTTACGGCCTGAGGCTCTGTGACACCATGTGGAATAAATGTTCCTTCTCATGTGACCAGGGGCATTCCTGAAATGTGACTTGTCTGATTCCTAAGCAAGATACAGCAGTCCCTCCCAGGTGAACACTGGTTGACAGCTGTAAACCAGCTAAACAGCCGTAGTGTCTAGAAATGACACTCACTTGCTTTTGATATACTAATAAAGAATGGGGAAATAACTACCCTTCAGTGTCCCAAAAAGGTTCTCGTTGTTGAGTCACCCCCAGGACTTTCGCCCAGGGGCAATTAGAAAGGGGGGAATACCCTGTATCCCGTTGGGTCTGCAAACACACAGCTGCCCAGGGAACCCCTCCATCAACCTCCCCACTGCTGCGTTACGGCAGTGCTGGGACACACAAACAACCAGACAACCAGACACTCTCCCCATCAGGCAAGGGGCGGGAGTAGTGTGGATAACACATGGCCACGACCAGACTCAGGCCTCGATAGCAAATAAAAAATCTTTCTCATCAAAAGAATGAAAGTGGGATCCAACCTAGAGGGCAAAGCAGCCCTAATTTTGGCAGGACTATGGTTATAGATGAAAATATAGGATGCCCAATTAAAATCTGAATTTCAGATAAACAACCAACATTTCTAAAATGTAAGCAGGTCTCAAATATTGCACAGCATGTACTTATGCTAAAATTAAAATTCCCGGTTGTTTGAAATTCAAATGTAACTGAGCAGCCTGTATTTTCGCTTGGCAATCCTAGGCAGGATCCCAAGGTGCGGGAACAGGAGCACAGCTCACCTGATGGCTTCTGCAATCCGAGTGCTCTCCTTTCGCCGGTCGCTGGACAACCGGCCAATTAGGTAGGAATAATCCAGGCCGCTGCAGAACACGCTACCCACTGCGCTGAGGAGCAGCAGTTTGCTGTCGTCTGTGGCTGCGTTGCAGAGCGCTCGCCGGACTTCTTTCATGATCTGCCGGCAGAGATGAATTTGCAGGGATGTTAAGTGACTGTCCTGTAAGCCTGGGGCTTTCAGACAGCAAGACAGCCAGAGGCCTGACCCCCTGAGGGGAGAGGCCAGGGAATCTGCTTCTGCCTGTGCAGGGAGCCTCCCCTGAGTGCAAGCATGAGTCCAGAGCAAGGAGAAAAACACTTATCACAGCCAAAGCCCTCCAGCACCATCCCCAGAGCAGGCAGAAGAGTGCTAATAAGGAGGCAGTGTGGTCACCGGCTGCGGATCTGGAAGCCTGGCCTGGAGTTGCTCAATCCCTGGTAAATCTCTGCAAATCTTGTTCTGGCATTTGCTTATTTAGCCCTTTACAAGACGTGGAAAAAATCCGTGCACAGCCCAAGTAAGGGATGTAAGCCATCTCTAGATGACTCAATTTGATTATTATACACCCTTGCTCATCTTTCATCCAGCTAATACCCCACATGGTTTGCAGGTGCCACATGGCAACTGGGCTTTGGCATCAGATCCAGACCTGGGTTTAATGTCCCACAGGAGTTCCAAGCCCCTGGTCCAAATTCTGGCTCTGCAACTTACTAGCCGTGGGACCTGAGCCATGCTGGTTATTCATCCTCATTGTCCCCATCTGTAAGTGGGTGGACCCACTCTCAAGGTCTCCAGCGAAGAATAAGTGAAAGGAACGGTTATGCTATGGCCACCTGCAGGTTCACATTCCTGGGAGGTAATGATGAACTCTGGATAAAAGGCATTTTGTTCCTCCTCTGCATGCCAGTTAAGGTGCCATCTGACATGGAAGAACTGTGCCGGCCACCCTGCCATCATCGGACAAGTTCCCCTTATCTCCTGCATGTGTCTCCTGCATGTATGCCCTAGGATTTTTAGGACTCTATGACCTTGTCTTGGGCAGGTGGAGGGCAGGACAGAATTTGGGAGATAGACACAGGTGCCCTCGGTAAGTGGTCAGACCAACAAATGCTACCTTAGCAGTGAACATGTACTGCAGGCCAGGTACCCTGCTACGTGGGCTCCAGCCTCCCCAGCACCAGTGAGTAGGCACTATTCTTCCTTCCAGACCAGGGAACAGATGCTAGAGAGGTCGTGACACTAGTCCACGGCCACACAGTTGGTAAGTGTTAGAGGTGGATTTGAGCCCTGGCCTGGCTCACACAATGCCTAGTCTATGCACGTTGACACTGCAGATTCCCACTGTCTGGCCATCGCCTTTCATTCATGGAGAAGGAGGGCAGTCAGCCCCAGAGCAAGCAGCCAGCCCAGGGAGGGACAGGCAGGGGTGGGGCAGCTAGGAGAGCCCAGAGCTCCCAGTTACCACCCTGCAGCCTTCTTTGAACGTCTTGCCTGGGCCAAGCGCATATTCACCTAATCACCTTTGCACGTGCCAATCTCCCCACTCCTTGTGGGATTGCCCAGGCTCCTTGATTCTGAAAGTCCTTCTATGACCCACCCTATTCTCCTCCCCCTATTCTCCCTTGCCCAGCACCCCCATTTGTTTCCTTCCTTTATCATACATTTACCTGTCTTACCTACTACTTATTTGTTTCCTGCCTTTTATGTGTCCACACTTGCTCAACTGTTATTTTAATAAAGAAAGGAATGGCATCTCTCTTATTCCCCACTGTATACTCAGAGCCTAGCACAGTGCCTGGGGTATGGTGGACACTCGAGATCTGCTTGTTTAATCACCCTCATTAGCTCCTTTCCTCAACTTCAGAAGGAAACTAGGCAGGCTGCTTGCTTACCCACCTAGAAGCTTTTACAAGGCCAACTCAAGGCCTGCGAAAATCATTTAAAAGACTGAAGAGTTTGCCACCAAACAGTGTGCACCCCATGAAGGCTAACTGTGTTTACGCCCTTCAAAGGCATGCAGCCAGGCTGTTCAGCTCCTCATCCCATGAAGAACTATTTTGGATGAGCCTGAAGGTTACAGATCACTTGCCCGTGAGTACTTACACCCCCAACCCCTTGTGAGGTGGGCATTATTATTAGCTCCATTTTACAGAAAAGGAAACTGAGGCTCAGAGAGAAACATGACTTTCTCAAGGCAATGTGTCAGGAAGTGGCAGAGCCCGTGCTAACGGACCGGCCGGCTCAAAGTTTCCTGCTGAGATGGTTCAGGCTCTTTCTGCCCCAAGCACTTTCCAACTTCACTGCTCAAAGTGTGGTCCTTAGAACGGCAGCATCACACCCCGCAGGAGGTGGCCAGAAATGCAGAGTCTAAGGCCCCAGCCCAGACTTACAAGGGGTTCCAGAAGGTCAACATGGGCCTCTGGGGCTATGGCTGGGCACAAGCTCCACTTCTACCCCACAACAGCTTGGGTAATCTGGAGTGAAATCATTAGCCTCTCCTGGTCTCTCTACCTGTAAAATTCAGAGCTACCTCAGATTAACCAACAAAGAAGATGCAAGTAGACTGCTTAGTGCGGTGCATGGCGCATATCCTGCAAGATGTCCCCTTTTATATACTGACCCTACAGAACAGGTCGGGCTCTGCTCCAAGCGCTTTCAAACCTCACTACTCAAAGTATGGTCCTTAGACCAGCAGCTTCACATTCCCAAGAGCTGGCCAGAAATGCAGTCTTGGGCCCCAGCCCAGACCAACAGGATGAGTCTCTGCATGTTCATGGGACCTGCAGGGAATTCATATGCATGTTACTGTTTGAGAAGCGCTGCTTTACGATGTGAGCTCACTTAGCCTTATGAGGGAGTCACTTGTTCAAGCCCCATTTTATGAATGACAAAACCAAAGTAAGTGACTCTGAGAAGTTTACAAGTATGGGGTGGAGCTAGACTAGGACTTGGGAAGTAGGTTTTGGGGCCCATGTCCTTCACTGCAGGCTAGGCTGCCTCTCAAAGTACCAGGGCTTTTCATCTGAAGACGTCCACATGACAGCAGTCTGCCTATGGGAGCAGCAGGGAATGAGCTCTGTGGTGCTCAGGGGAAAGCAGACCCTTCTCCCCTCCCAGACTGTGGATTTTAGGATGGAGCCAGGGTCTGAAGCTGATCTCCTGCCACATGCTGCGTTCTGAGGCCCAAGCATCATTCAGACCCTCCAAGTCTATGTACTAGCTGAATCAACCCCGTTACAGCCCTGCACACTCCCCAACTCCTTCCAATCATAACCTTGCAGCAACACTGCACATCTTGACTATACAATGTCTCTTGGGTGCCTGGTATTCAAAAGGACTCATGGCAGTCTGGCCAGGCTGAAAATGTGCAGGCTTTGGAGACAAGAAGCCTACGATGGAATTGGCTTTACCACAAACAGGCTCGGCCCTTCTAGTCCTTCTGCTACCTGTATGCCATACCATAGTCAGGACAAGCCACTCCAGCAAATAATTTATTTTTGCTGCAGGAAAACTCTCCCATGAGAAGCTAAAACTCCAAGCCTGCCTTGTATGTGGATTTGAAGTTCTGAGTTACCACATCCACATGGGGAATAATCCACAGATAAAATTTGACACAGAAATTGGACACAGGCTAGTAATATCCCTGAGGTGTCTGATGGAAATGAATGTAAAAGTACTCTGGGGAGAAACTGCAACCCAGACTGCATGGGAATTATACAGGAAAAAAAAATCCTAGCTGAAGATGAGCTCACAATCAAAAATCACAAAACACTTGAGAAAATACAGGCTGGCACACTCAGCAAATGAGAGGATTACCTAACATGACTTCAAGTAATAGAAGAATCCAAAAGAGACTGTAAAATAGGGGTGTTTAAAATAATCACAGAGAGGAAGAGAGACATGAACAATAAGAAAAGAACAGGAGAATATGGGGAAAAAATAGATTTGAGGAGAAAGAAACTTCTGAAAATGAAAAACAAGTCATGGACGTCTGCTGAGATCAACAGCAGATTAGGTGGTGCTAAAGGGAGCATAAATTAACTGAAAGACCTGAAGTAATTGACCAAAATGTAGCACAGAAAAACAGAGATGGAAAATATAATGGAGAGATTAAAGACAAGAATGCTAAGATTTAAAATAGGTGCTGTACGGATTCTATCAGGAGATCACAGAGAAGAGGAGAAAGTCAATATCGAAAGAGATAAAGGATGAGAATTTAACAGAATTGATGAAAGATCCACTAGTTTCCTAAGGCTGCTATAAAAAATTACTATACATTTGGTAGCTTAAAATAACATAAACTTATTATCTTATAGTCCTGTAGGTCAGATGTCTGATGCAGGTTTACTGGGCTGAAATCAAGTTGTCAGCAAGGCTGCATTCCTTTGTGGAGGCTCTAAGGGAGAATAATTTTCTTGCCTTTTCCAGCTTATAGAGGCCACCCACATTCTTTGGTTCATGGCCCCTTCCTCCATCATCAAAGGCAATAATGCCCAGCTGGGTCTTCCTAACTTTCTCAGTTTGTGTCACTCTGACAGATTCTTCTGCTTCTGTCAACTACATTTAAAGACCCTTGTGATTACATTGAGCCCATCCAGGTAGTCTAGAATACTCTTGATTTTAAGGTCAGTTAACTGGCAGCCTTAAATGCATATCTGAAACCTTAATTCCCCCTAGCCATGGAACCTAGCATAGTCATAGATTCTGGGGATTTGGACATGAATATCTTGGGGAGAGGGCTTCTATCTACCACAGACTTGAATCCTAAAATTTAAGAACTGAAACAAAAAGCTAAGCAATAGAAATAACAGTACATGCATGCACAGACATATCATATTTAAACTTCAGAACATCAAAGACAAAGCAAAATCTTAAATACATCCAGAGGAAAAAGAAAGCTTACCTAGAGAGGGCAAATATTTGACTGGAGGCAAATTCTACATAGCAGAAATAAATTCCAGAAGGTAGTAGAATACAATTGTCAAGGTGCTGAGGAAAACAACTGTCAACAAATTCTTCACTCAGCTAAATTCACTTAAAAGGAAGGGTAAAAATTAGGCATTTTCAGTAAGAGAATGTTTACCATTTTTAGACCTTCACTAAAAGAACTAAAAAGGAATGTACTGCAAGAAAAAGAAACTATATTCAGAAAGAAAAATTGACATGCAAGGAATAATAACCAGCAAAGAAACTGGTGGCTCAAGCCTGTAATTCTGGCACTTTGGGAGGCTGAGGCAGGCAGATTGCCTGAGCTCAGAAGTTCGAGGCCAGCCTGGGCAACATGATGAAACCCCAACTCTCCTAAAAATACAAAGAAAAGAAAAAGAAAAAATTAGCCAGGCATGGTGGTGCATGCCAGTGGTACCAGCTATTCAGTAGGAGGATGGGAGGCAGAGGTTGCAGTGAACCGAGATCGTGCCACTGTACTCCAACTTCGGTGACAGAATGATATCCCGTCTCAAAAAAAAAAAAAAAAAAAAAAAAGGAAAGAAATTGGTGAATGTGTTGTTAATATAAGAACTGACTATAAAAATCATAATACTGATATTAATTTGAGGGCAGAGGTTGGTATGGCGTAGAACTGTAGTAGCAGGCAATAATATTGTAGAGGATAAGAGGAGGAATGAGTAGAGTTAGAGCATGTCAAGGTTATATTCAGAAGTGGTGGAGGTAATTACACTTAGCCTTTGCTATGTGTATATAATTTAGGGATAACTTCTTAAAAATACATGAATTACAACGAATGGGGGGGAGGATAAAATAAAGAACACCCAATCACTGAATCGTTGAAACAAGAGCAGAAAGTATACAGTGATAGAAAACAAGGCATGGCGAGTGCCTGGGTGAAGCTTAGAGTCTAACAGAGAAGACAGTAAGTGAGTAAACTTCCAAAGGATCATTATTAAACACTCCAGAGGCATCACCACAGCATATGGAAGTTAGGAGGAATACTGGAAAAATATTGTTTTTTAAGGTTAAATTTTTTAAAGAATTCCCATTTCTTAAGCACCTAGTAGTGCCAGGAACTGCATCAGGTAATTTCCACGTAATATTTTATTCCAAACAAAAATCTGGTAAGGTAGCAGATGGTATTTCAACCTTGCAAGTGACACCATGAAGACTCAGAGAGGTACAGTAAGATGTCCAAGGTCATACCAGCAGTAAGAGGCAGGACCGTGATTTAAATCTCATGCTAACAACTCTTTACTTTCTCCTACTTCATATTGCTGGGTGATTTTTTAAATGGATAGGATTTTAGTAGAAAAAACAGCACTAGATGTCAATCTGAATTGAGAATCTCCAGGCCTGTGCCCTGCTGGAAGGATAGAATAAGCACATTCCAGCCCATTTGGGTATAAGCAACAGATATTCATTTTGAACATCAAAAAAGCTCACAGGCCACTATCTTGTGGGTCCTTTCATCCATCTGCCTCCAGAAATAGATACACTCTTACCTATACATGAACTCTATTTCTCTGAGAGGCAAATAAAAAAAAAGAAACCCTGCTGTAAAGAGGTGAACTGAAATTCTATAGATGACTCAGAGAGTAGCCTCTCTGGCTAAGGCCATACTTACCTACTTGTCAATTTGTTAAGAAAAAAATAAGAGACCAAACAAAACAGCCATCTCATTTATGAATTAATTTGAAAATAAATTTGCATTTTATTGATACAAAAGAAGTACATACTATACTGTTTTTCATTTTTAAAAAAGTTATATCTAGTTTATATCTCTTTTCTTTCCTTTTTGGTGTTGGTAATTCAATTTGGACAGATGGCTAAGATTCTACCTTCTTGAAAGACCCCAAATTTTATAATGTAACTGGTTCATTTAAAGTAAAATGTTCTAAAATTAGTCCACATTCTCTTGCCTTCTTAAACAGAATATACTGTATGCATACAACTACTTCTCAATGGTCACCTGCTGGCCTATAACAGAACATTCCTCTTAGAGGCTTCTGGGATGTGATTCTATAACAAATAGTCCTGAACTGCTATGCATTTTGAAGTCCTAAATATGTCCTGTAAATTCATTGCTCTCATTATGCACTTCCTAGCTGCCACTTGCGCCTGCTATTAGTTGTCTGCTGGAGAGAACAGACTCCCCCTCTATGACTTCTAGCTTTGGATCCGGCATGTGTTTACAGCCAGACAACCAAATTCATTAGAATGGGATGTAAAAGAGGAATCAACCAGGGTTCCTCTCTGTATGCTTCATCAGAACCTGCTGAAATCCAGTCACACCAGGCCCATCTTAAATGCAACCACCTTCAAAGGAGATTTCCCCATACCCAAGACTAGATGCGCACTCTCCTTTCTCCCAAAACCCTGAATACTTTAAATCCCTGTTGTGATTCTTCTGACAAACTCCCTTGTAGAATGTGCACTTCCTTACTGTATCTTGCCTTCTATGTGATTTAAACCCCTGGTATTCACACCCTTCTGTAACCCCCACCCTCAAGAGAAGATTGGACCTAGTGACTGGCTTCAACAGAAGATGCCAAAATGATGGCATGTCACCTTCAGGAGGAGATTAGGTGACAAAAGGACCATCCTCTCTTGCTATCTTTCTGGGACTTCTTGCTCTGAGGGAAGAAAGCTGCTTTGTCATGAGTAGCCCTCACAAGAGGCCCACATGGCAGGAAACAGATGCACCCAACAACCACATGGGTGAGCTTGGAAGTGAATTCTCCTCCAGTCGAGCCTTCGTGTGAGACTGCAGCCCCAGCCTCCACTTGACAGCAGCCTTGTAAGAGATCTTGAGCTGGAAGCATCCGGCTGAGCCATGCCCAGATTCCTGACCCACAGCAATCATGAGACAACAAGTGTATGCTGTTTTAAAATGCTAAGTTGAGAACAATCGGCTACACAGTTATAGGTAACTAATACAATGCTTTAAGAGCTAAAATAGTATACTTACACTCTTTATATCCCTTGTAGCACCTAGTCCAGACCCTTTCACATAAAAGAATTCAACAAATGTTTATTAAATTAAGAGAATGCCAGTCTTTACCTCCCAAGAAGTTTACAGTCTAATGGAGGAAGGGGAGGATATCAGACATTTAACAAGTTACCCCACAAATATATGTAGACTAACAACTGTGATAAGACTTGCCGAAGTGATGGCCGAGCTGAGACCTGAAGGAACAGCAAGAGTGAAGGAAGCAAGGAGGAAGAAAGGCCTATTCCAGTCAGAGGGACACATATAAAGGCCCTGGGGCAGGTGTGGGCACGAAAGCCAGCCAGGTGACTGGGGTATAGGAGAAGAAGTATGTGAGGCAGGCTGCATGATGAGGCGGGACTGCACCACACTGAGGGTGCTGACTGTCAGCCAGGGTCATCAGGAGCCATCGACACATTTGGTTGGGGAGGGGTGTGCGTATAAAGGGTTGACTTGGCCACAGCTGCATTTCTGGAAGATCATTCTGCCTGCCTTATGCAGAATGTATTACACGGCAGGAAGCGTGAAAGCAGGCAGACTTATGAGAAGGCTAATTACAGTGTCCAGACAAAATAGCCTAGTAGTGGACCGTAATGGTCACGGTGGAAATAGAAGTAAACATATGAAAGAGCTATACGAGAATAAAGGTGAACCGGCCTGGAGACAGGTTTGGACATGGGGCCATGACAGGAGGGGTGTGAAGGGGCTCCTGCCTGTCTGCCGTGTTCCTGGGAGTGGTGGTAGGATTGTGGGCTGAGGCCGAGGGCACTGAAGGAAGACCTGGAGTCTTCTCCCAGTGGGGAAGTGGATAAGCTTTCAATCAAGGAGAACTTTGTGTAACCTGTTTCACTGACTCTCTCCTTAAGGGGCATTTCTGTTCATCTCCTAGTTCTCTGCTGTATCCCAGACAGGAGAAATATGACAATAAATCCACTGGCTTCAGAATCTATTTAATGCACACAGTAATGTATGAATTTCTGGCCTTGAGGCCAATCCAACCAATGTCACCTATACAACTAGAAAAAGTAGTTTAATTATAACCACAAAAGTGGTCGCCTTCTGGTTCCTCCATTCACAAGCAAGGCAAGGTCTGCTGCTGGACTTTAAATGGCCTCTGCTTCATGTTATCAGTGATAGGAGCATTTATTAGATACCTCCTGTATGCCAGGTACTTTGTGGGCCCCTGTGCATACATTATCTCTAATCTCGCCAGCAAAATACTGTAAAATTTCTATAAAGGAGGAAGCTCAGAGCAGCAAAGTAAATTCTCGAGGCAACAGCATGGTAAGTTGAAGGCAGGATTGGAACCCAGGTCTGCTAGACTAAAACCTGTGTTCCTCCTCTCACGCAGCCTCTTCATTTCAGTAGGACCTTCATTAGGGGCTGCTTTACCCAGTCAGCTGGCTCACCCACATACTCAATCCCCTTCCGTTGCTGAGACAGCTGAAAACACCAGATCATTAACTTGGACTGTTTTCCTCCTGTTCTGTAACCGACCGACGCTGATTAGGAAAGGAACCTCAATTAACCAAGCCCGCAGCTCAGGAGGTGAGAACCTGTGCACCTCAAATCAGTCGAGCACAACATGTTTTCCACGATGAGTGAGCAACAGTTACCACCACCCAGGGCTGCCCCACAGAGGGAAGGAGCTGGAGACTTCACATGTGTTCAGTTTGTTGAAAGAAAACGCTGTGCCTTTTTCCAACATGCTTTTAGAAAGTAGTGAAGTAGAAAGAATCTGGGAAAAACTGGTCTGTGCAGATGTCATGATGAGCTTAAAATAAGGAGGTTTCCAGGTGCATAAACATATGTAGAGCTGTTTTCGGGGTGGACTGCACGCTCTGGGCTTCTTTGAATTCTACACAGAGGTCCACACAGCAGAGAACCCCAGGGATGCTTCTGTTACAGGTGGAGGAAGGAGAAGCCCCCAAAACACCAGCTCAGAGAAGGGGCAGCACACGACTAGCACCCCACAACCCCAAGGCTTTAGCCACAGTGCTTCCCTCACCATGTGTCAATCATTCCAGATGGCCACGCACACAACCCTGTAAAAGAACCAGGGTCTATTTCAACCATAATAATAACACAATCAGAAGCTGAAGAGCACAGCAGCTCCCTCCCACCCACCCCACTTCCTGTGCCTCCCTCAAGGTACGGGGTACACTGGGCAACGCCAGGCCATTCTAGTATCCCAATGTGAGTGAGTGGTCATCTCTTGACTGCATCCCCCAAAACATACCCTTCTCATTAACCTCCCATTGCTATTATGAAAAACAGAGTCCGGGATATTTCAAGGACAGAAAAGGGGT
Organism: Theropithecus gelada; assembly: GCF_003255815.1. NCBI lineage: Eukaryota > Metazoa > Chordata > Mammalia > Primates > Cercopithecidae > Theropithecus > Theropithecus gelada. The sequence continues at coordinate 38,295,656 of NC_037688.1, forward strand.
CTCGGAGTTAAATGTCTTCAGTGGGCCTGGCACTGGGATGAACGAAGAGACAAAAGGGTGGGCAAGAACAGAACCCCTGCCCTCCTGGCATCTACTTGGTTAAGCTGTGAGACCCTAGCTCAGTTGGGTTGTTTAAGCCTAAATTTTCTCATCCATACAATGTGGATCATAACAATCCTACATCAGAAGGGAGGTGATGAGATGACACAAGATAAACAGCAAATACAAGGAACAAAGAGCCCCTGCTCACTGGCCGTCGTCACTGTTATCGCCATTTACCACTGTACTGCCCTACCCCAGGCACCTTGTAGGAAAAGGCTGCTCAGTGGAGCATCTTCCCACCTTTGTGCCGTCAAGAATCTCTTCCCTTCTCCCACCATGTACCCTGTATTTTGAATGATGTTGTCAGCCTCGCTGCATTAAGTATTCATTGGTTCCCTATTTTATTCACCTAAGACATAAGTATGATTAATATTTAAAAAGTAATGTAAAAAAGCAGTAAAATAGACTTCATCAAAATTTAAAAATTTGTTTGTCATAGGGCACTATCAAAAGAGTAAAAAATCAACTCTCAGAATGGTAGAATATATTTTCAATTCATATATCTGATAAGGGCTTACTATCTAGAGTATATGAAGAATGCTTAAAAGTCAACAATAGAAAGAAAAGTGACCTAATTTTAAAAATAGCCAAAGGATGTGAAGAGAAAGAAGAAAGAGAGATAAATGGCCAATGCACCCATGAAAAGATGCTCAACATGACTAGCCATCAGTGAAATGCAAACCAAAGCCACAATGAGACACCACCTCACACGCACTAGCATTGCTATAATAAAAAAGACAGACATAACAAGTGTTAGCGAGGATACAGAGAAACCAGAACCCTCACATACTACTGGTCAGACTGTAAAATGGGGGAGCCACTGTGGAAAACAATTTTTGCAGGTCCTCGAAAAATACAGTAAGCAATATGACCCAGCAATTCTAACAGCTGGAAAAGATCCAAGAAAATTCTATTAGAAATTAGAAATATATCCAAGAAACCTGAAAATACATAAATATAGGTTCACATAAAAACCTGTATATAACATTTGTGGAAATATCATCCATAAAAGTCAAAAGTAGAAACAACACAAATGTCCCACAAATAGAAAAGTTGATAGATAAAATACAGTCTATTCACACAATGGAATATTATTTAGCCACAGAAAGGAATGAAGTGTGGATACACACTACAACATGGATAAAACATGAAAACATGCTAAGTGAAAGAAGCCAGGCACAAAAGGCTACATACTGCACGTTTCCATTGATACAAACTGTCCGGAAAAGGCAAATCTATAGAGACAGAAAGTAGATGAGTGGTTTCCAGGGTGTGGGGAAAGGAGAATGGACGGAAATTACTATTCCATGTGGGCGAGGTTTCTCCTTGGGGTGATGAAGACGTTGTGGAATTCAATAGTGGTGATGCTGGCACAACCTTGTGAAAATACGAAAAATCACTGAATCGTACATTTTAAAAGGGTGAAATTTACGGTATGTGAAATCGATCTGTCTCAACTACATATATAATATGTAGTAACATATATTATATGTATTATAAACTGAGTGAGATACATGAACTGAGTGAATGATGCCTGCAGCAAACAAATATGACATGCTGATGACAACAAAGTTTAGCTGCAAAAGCCCAAGATGTGACATTTGGATTCTGAGTCTGCCCCTTGGCTAAGTCTGTGTCCACCATCAGTTCAGTGAGTCCCTCTCCCCACGGTCTTCATCTATTAAGATGAGATGGTATTATTACATGGTCATAAAAATCAAATGGGATAATGTATGGAAAATGATCAGCAAATTGTGCCTTGCAGTCAAATTTTTATGCATGCTGGTTACCGTCCTCAGCATCCTGGTGGAAGGAAGCAGAAAGCCAATGTCCCATTCTGAGTGAGAAGGAGCCACAGCCCAGCCTGCCCGTCCCTCTGGCTGCCACCCCTTACCTCAGGTGTCAGGGCATTGTTATCCGAGGTCTGACTGGACAGCAGGATGTGCGTGAACCCTTCTTCCTTCCGCACGACGATGTCTCGAAACCGACAGTTGCTTTCATTCTGGCGGACACTGTACCTGAGCCTCTTGTCAAAGACGTAGTCCTTCTCCGCTTCCAGCTTCCTCTTCACTGGACTATGCAGGTTCAATCCCCCATTGGTCAGAGCAGAGCCTTCCAAAACCAGATAAACAATGTAAGAAACCGAAATGGGCCACAATCCTAGAAGGACGTGATCAGAGGACGTTGGGATTTCCAATGGAAAGGCTTGGATGTGGCTGGGACACACCACCTCCTCCCCTGTGCCACCCTCTGTTCTAGGAAGAGGGAAGATGAAGAGACAGGCTGAATTCCTGCATCTCCAAATTCAGAAGAGGACCTAGAGGGCTCTTTGTGAAGGCCCTGTGCAGTCCTCTATTCTCTTCTCCCATACATCAGCTTCTGCTCAGATTCCTTGGCCACAGGGAATCCACTGACCACCATGAGAGGCAGCCCTCTCCACTGGTGGATGCCTATGAATGACAGGAAATTATCAATAAGGGCAAGACCAGCAGCTAACCTTTATCCAACCTGTATTATGTGCCAAGCACCATCCTCAAACACATCACGGGCATGATCTTATTTAATATGAGAATCAGAGATGGGGCTCTGGGACCCCCCAGTACTTCCTTGGGGGCTGCCTTGAGATGACAGGGGTGAGTACCAAGCAGGCAGGGTCCTTAGGTCTCTCTCCTCCTCTCGCAAATCAATTACAATGGCTTTGCATTTTTCTCTTTCACATATTAACATTCACAAATGGCCTGAAAGCGCCCTGCTGAAAAAGTTTGAAAACTAAAAACAGAACGATCCAGATGTATAACGGTTCCCAGTCTCCGGCCTCACACAGGATACATCAGGAGCTCTGGGGTGTTCTAAAGAAAGCAAGGCCAAGCCAATACCTCCAAACCTCCATTGGAAGCAGGTACAGGAAGAGGCTCAAATGTGTATTTTGAAAACATTTCCCAAATACCTCCATCCAAAGAGAGAGAGAGAGAGAGAGGGAAGGAAGACACAAATTACCAATATCAGAAATGAAAGAGGGGGCATCACTATTGATGTTATAAATCATGCTACCATAAAGACACATGCACACGTATGTTTACTGTGGCACTATTCACAGAAGAAAAGACTTGGAACCAACCCAAATGTCCATCAATGATAGACTGCATTAAGAAAATGTGGCACATACACACCATGGAATACTATGCAGCCGTAAAAAAGTATGAGTTCATGTCCTTTGTAGTGACATGGATGAAGTTGGAAACCATCATTCTGAGCAAACTATTGCAAGGACAGAAAAATCAAACACTGCATGTTCTCACTCATAGGTGGGAATTGAACAATGAGATCACTTGGACACAGGGCAGAGAACATCACACACTGGGGCCTGTCGTGAGGTGGGGGGAAGGGGGAGGGATAGCATTAGGAGAACTACCTAATGTAAATGACGAGTTAATGGGTGCAGCAAACCAAAATGGCACATGTATACATATGTAAAAAACCTGCACGTTGTGCACATGTACCCTAGGACTTAAAGTATAATAAAAATAATTAAAAAGTAAATAAAAATAAAAGGATAATAAAGGAATACTAAGAAAAACTGCTCTGCTCATGTATTTGATAACTTAGATGAAATTTCTTTAAAGACACAAACTTCCAAAATATACACAAGGAGAAATACATCATCTCATCTGAATAGGCCTATAAAAAAAGAAATTGAAGGAATTTCTACTAAAGAAATTGAATCAATAATTAATAATCTAACAAAGACAGCATCAAGCACAAAGAATTATACCAAACATTTCTGGAGGAAATAATACCAATTCTCCACAAGCTGTTCCAGAAAACAGGTTCAGAGGAACACTTTCTAATTCATTCCATGAAGCTTGCGTTACCCTAATACCAAAGCCAGATAAAGACATTACAAGAACACAAAGTAGTAGACTGATATCTCTCATGAACACAGATGGAAAAATAATCTTCAGCAAAGTATTAGCATATCATTGTATAAAGAGAAGTATATGCCACAATCACGTATAAGAAGCTGGTTCAATATTTGGAAATCAATCAATGTGATCCACCATATCAATAGGCTAAAAGAAGAAAAACCATATGATCATATCAATTGATGTAGAGAAAGCATCTCACAAAATCCAACAGAAAGGGACTTCCTCATCCAATTGTCTCTGTTAGCAGATGACATGATTGTATATTTAGAAAACCCTATCATCTCCGTCCCAAATCTCCTCAAGCTGATAAACAACTTCAGCAAAGTCTCAGGATACAAAATCAATGTGCAAAAATCACAAGCATTCCTTTACACCAATAATAGGGAGCCAAATCATGAGTGAACTCCCATTCACAACTGGTACAAAGAGAATAAAATACCTAGGAATACAACTTAAAAGGGATGTGAAGGACCTCTTCAAGGAGAACCACACACCACTGCTCAAGGAAATAAGAGAGGACACAAACAAATGGAAACACATTCTATGCTCATGGATAGGAAGAATCAATATTGTGAAAATGGCCATACTGCCCAAAGTAATTTAAAGATTCCATGCTATCCCTATCAAGCTACCACTGACTTTCTTCACAGAATTAGAAAAAACTACTTTAAATTTCATATGGAGCCACAAAGAAGCCTTTATAGCCAAGACAACCCAAAGCAAAAAGAACAAAGCTGGAGGCATCATGCTACCTGACTTCAAACTATACTACAAAGCTACAGTAATCAAAACAGCATGGTACTGGTACCAAAATAGACTTATAGACCAATGCAACAGAACAGAGGCCTCAGAAATAACACCACACATCTACAACCATCTGATCTTTGACAAATCTGACAAAAACAAGCAATGGGGAAAGGATTCCCTATTTAATAAACGGTGTTGGGAAAACTGGCTACCCATATGCCGAAAACTGAAACTGGACCTCTTCTTTATGCCTATACAAAAATTAACTCAAGATGGATTAGACTTAAATGTAAGACCTAAAGCCATAAAAACCCTAGAAGAAAACCTAGGCAATACCATTCAGAACATAGGCATGGGCAAAGACTTCACAATTAAAACACTAAAAGCAATGGTAAGAAAAGCCAAAATTGACAAATGGGATCTAATTAAACTAAAGAGTATCTGTATAGCAAAAGAAACTATCATCAGAGTGAACAGGCAACCTACAGAATGGGAGAAAATTTTTGCAATCTATTCATCTGACAAAGGGCTAATATCCAGAATCTACAAGGAACTTCAACAAATTTACAAGAAAAAACCGAAACAACCCCATCAAAAAGTGGGCAAAGGATATGAACAGACATTTCTCAAAAGGAGAAATTTATGCAGCCAACAATTGAATGAATAAAAGCTCATCATCACTGGTCATTACAGAAAAGCAAATCAAAACCACAATGAGATACCATCTCACGCCAGTTAGAATGGCGATCATTAGTAAGTCAGGGCTGGAGAGGATGTGGAGAAATAGGAAGCTTTTACACTTTTGATGGGAGTGTAAATTACTTCAACCATTGTGGAAGACAGTGTGGCGATTCCTCAAGGATCTAGAATCAGAAATACCGTTTGACCCAGCAATCCCATTACTGGGTATATACCCAAAGGATTATAAATCATTCTACTATAAAGACAAATGCATGCACACATATGTTTACTGCAGCATTGTTCACAACAGCAAAAACTTGGAACCAACCCCAATGCCCATCAATGACAGACTGGGTTAAGAAAATGTGGCACATATACACCATGGAATACTATGCAGTCATAAAAAAGGATGAGTTCATGTCCTTTGCAGAGACATGGATGAACCTGAAAACCATCATTCTCGGCAAATTAACACATGAACAGAAAAACCAAACACTGCATATTGTCACTCATAAGAGGGAGGTGAACAGTGAGAACACATGGATACAGGGAGAGGAATATCACACACTGGGGCCTGTCTGGGGGTGGAGGGCTAGGGGAGGAATAGCATTAGAAGAAATACCTAATGTCGATGACGGGTTGATGGATGCAGTAAACCACCATGGCACGTGTGTACTTATGTAACAAACCTGCACATTCTGCACATGTATCCCAGAATTTAAAGTATATTTAAAAAACCCTTTAGTTACTAAAAAGCACAAACTTAAAAAAAAGAAAGGGACTTCTTCAACTTGGCAAAGAACATCTACAAAATACCTACAGATAATGTCATACTTAGTGGTGAAAAACTGGATGCTTTGCCCTTAAGATCTGAAATAAGAAAAAGATGTTCTCTCTCTTCTTCAGTATCACACTGAGAGTCCTAGCTATTGCAGAAAAAAATTTTAAGGGAAATACAAGTGTATAGAGTTTGGGAAGAAATAAATAAAACGATTTTTGTCCACAGATGACAAGACTGTCTACATAGAAACTACGAAAGAACTGGATTAAGGAAAAAAGATAAAAAGAAAAACAATTAATCCTGAACTAATAAGCAAATACAGTAAGGTCACAGAATACAAGGTTAACAGACAAAAGACAGTTACTTTTTCATATACCAGCAATGAGCAACTGGAACTTGATGTTTTTTAAAAAATATATTAAGTTCTAGTATTTAGTGAAATAGAGAGATTATACTTAACAATAATTTATTGTATATTTCAAAGTAGCTAGAAGAACTGGAATGTTCCCAAAACAAAGGCAAGACAAATGTTTGAAGTGACGGATATCTCAATTACCCTGATGTGATCATTACACATCGTATGCAGGTATCTAAGTATCATATGTATTCCAAAAACATGTAAAACTATTATACGTAAATTTAGAAACTTTAAAAAATAGTTTATGACAGCATCCAAAACATGAAATACTTAGATATAAATCTAACAAAATACGTATAGGATCCATAAGTGAAAAATTGTAAAATTCTGATGAAACAAAGAAAATCTAAGTAAATGGAGAAATAGTCTGTGTTCATGAATTGAAAGACTCAATTTTTTTTTTTTTTTCCTTGAGACAAGGTCTCGCTCTGTCACCCAGGCTGGAGTGCAGTGGTGCTACCAGAGTTCACTGCAGCATCAACCTCCCAGCCTCAAACTATATTCCCTCCTCAGCCTCCCAGGTAGCTGGGACTACAGGCATGCGGTAATACACCCGGCTATTTTATTATTTTTCGCAGAGACAGGGTCTCACTATGTTGCCTAGGCTGGTCTCAAATTCCCAACCCCAAGAAATCCTCCCGCCTCAGGCTCCCAAAGTGCTGGGATCACAGGTGTGCGCCACCACACTTGGCCAAGACTCAATGTTTTTCATATGTCAGTTCTTCCCAACTTGATCTATAGACTAAATGTAATCCCAATTCAAATCCCAACAAGCTATTTTGTAGATATTGGCAAACTGATTCTAAACTTTATTTGGGAAGGCAAAAGACCTAGGTAATACTGATGAGTAAGAATCCAGTTAGAGGACTCACACTACCCAATTCCAAAACTTACTACAAAGCTAAAGTAATCAAGACAGCGTGGTGTTGGTGAAAGAATAGATACATGCATCAGGGGTATATAACAGACGACCCAGAAATAGATTCACAGCAATATACTGAGGTGATCTTTGGCAAAGAAATAAAGACAATTCAATGGAGAGAGGATAGTGTTTCTCAACAAATGGTACTGGAACAAATGGATATCCATTTGAAAAAAGGGAAAAAAGAACCTAGACACAAACCTTTTACTTTTCAAAAAAAAAAAAATTAACTCAATAGGAATCATAGACCTAAATGTAAAATGCAAAATTATAAAGCTCCTAGAGGATAATATAGGAGAAACCCTAGGGAACTTGGGTTTGCAATGAGTTTTTCGATACGACACTAAAAACATGATCCATGAAATAAAAAATTGTTAACTTGGACATTACAAAGAACATAATTTAAACAAAATAATTTCAATAATTTTAAAATGGGCAAAAGATCTGAAGAGACACCTCAGCAAAGAAGTTATACAGACGACAAAATAAGCATTAGGAAATGACATTCACCATCATTTTTCATTAGGGAACTAGAGCAAGGAAATTAAAGCCAGGAGGTACCACTATATACACATTAGATTAGCTAACATCCAAACACCCGACACCACCAAGAGCTGGAGAGGATGCTGAGTGACAGGAACGCTCATTCACTGCTGGTGGGCATATAAGACGGCACAGCTACTTTGTAAGACAGTTTTGTCTTTTCTTAAAAAGCTAAACATAGTCTTACTGTATCAACCAGCAACCACCATTCCTAGGTATTCACCCTAATGATTTGAAATCTTAGAGTCACAAAACAAAACCAAAACACAAAAAAACTGCAGCTTCATTCAAAGCACCAAAAGCTGGAAGCAACCATTATGTCTTTTAATAAGTGAAGGGATAAATAAACTGTGGCACATCCATAATATGGAATATTATTCGGCAATAAAAAATGAGTTATGAGGGAATGGAGCAAGATGGCAGAATACAAGGCTCCATGGATCGTCCCCTCTCCTCTACAAGAACATCAAGTTAACAACTATCTACACAACAAACACGACCTTCATAAGAACAAAAAATCAGGTGGGCACTCACAGACAGTACCTGGTTTTAACTTTATATTGCTGAAAGAAGCACCGAAGAGATAAGAAAAGCAGTCTTGAATCACAAACGCCACCCCTCTCCCTTTCTCTTGCAGCAGTAGTGTGGTATGGAAAGCATGTTTGTGCACTGTGGAAAGGGAGAGTGTAGCAATTGTGAGGCACTGAACTCACCGTTATCCTGTTACAGCAGAAAGCAAAACCATAACAAACTCAGCTGATGTCTACCCATGGAGGGAGCATTTAGACCAGTCCTAGCCAGAGGAGAATCACTGATATCCCAGTGGTCAGAACTTGAGTTCCTGCAAGCCTTGCCATCACGGGACAAAGTGCTCTGGGGCTCTAAATAAACTTGAAAGGCAGTCTAGGCCACAAGGGCTAGAACTCCAAGGCCAATCCTAGTCCTGAACTGGACCCAGAGCCAGGAGACTCAGGGGGCACACAACTCACTGAGATACCAGCTGGGGTGGCTAAGGGAGTGCTGGTATCACTGCTCTCCTAACACCAGACTGCACACTTCAAGTGTCCAAAAGAGATCCCCTCCTTTCCACTTGAGGAGAGGAGAGAGAAGAGTGGGGAGGACCTTGTCTTGCATTTTGGTTAACAGCTCAGTCACAGCAGGATAGGGCACTAGTCAGAGTCATGAGGCCCTCTTTCTAGGCCTAGTTCCCAGATGATATTTCTGAACACAGTCTGGGCCAGAGGGAACCTGCTGCCTTTAAGGGAAGGGACCCCATCTTAGAAGGATTCATCACCTGCTAACTGAAGAGCCCTGAATAACCAGCAGCAATATACAGGTACCACGTAGAGGGCCTTGGGTAAGACTCTGAGACTTGGTGGCTTCAGGTGAGACTCAGCACATTCCGATCTGTGGCAGCTATGGGGAGACATAAATACCTAACTCTTCAATTCCCAGACACAAGCATCTACAAGAATCAAGACCATCCAGGAAAACACAACCTCACCAAATGAACTAAATAAGGCACCAGGGACTGATCCTGGAGCAAAGGAGATATGTGACCTTTGAGGCAGAGAATTCAAAGTAGCTGTTTGCAGGAAGCGCAAAGAAATTCACAATAACACAGAGAAGCAATTCAGACTTCTATCAGATAAATTTAACAAAGAGACTGAAATAATTAAAAAGAATCAGGCAGAAATTGTGTAGCTAAAAAATGTAACTGGCATACTGAAAAATGCACCAGACTCTGAATAGCAGAATTGAACAAGCGTAAGAAAGAATTAGTGAGCTTGAAGACAGGCTATTTGAAAGTATACAGTCAGAGGAGACAAAAGAAAAACGAATAAAAAACAGTGAAGCATGCCTACAGGATCTAGAAAATGGCCTCAAAAGGGCAAATCTAAAGAGTTACTGGCCTTAAAGAGGAGGTAGGGAAAAAGATGGGGGTGGCAAGTTTATTCAAAGGGGTAATAACAGAGAACTTCCCAAGCCTAGAGAAAGATATCAATATTCAAGTACAAGAAGGTTACAGAAGACCAAGCAGATTTAACCCAAATAAGGCTATCTCAAGGCATTTAATAATCAAACTCCTCCAAAAGCTCGAGGATAAAGAAAGATTCTAAAAGCAGCAAGAAAAAAAGAAACAAACAACATACAATTGCGTTTTAATACATCTGGCGGCAAACTTTTCAGTGGAAACCTTACAGGCCAGGAGAGAGTGGCATGACATATTTAAAGTGCTAAAAGGAAACAACAAACAAACAAACAAACAAAAACCTTTTACCCTAGGATAGTATACCTGGTAAAAATATCCTTCAAACATGAAGAGGGAATAAAGACTTTCCCAGACAAACAAAAGCTGAGAAATTTTATCAACACCAGATCTCTCCTACAAGAAATGCCTAAAGGAAGCACTTCAATCAGAAAGAAAAGGATGTTAATGAGCAATAAGAAATCATCTGAAGGTATAAAACCCACTGGCAATAGTAAGTTCACAGATAAAACAGAATACTGTGACACTGTAACTGTGGGATGTAAACTACTCTTATCAAATAGAAAGACTAAACAATGAACTAGTCAAAATAATAACTACGACAACTTTTCAAGACATAGTACAATAAGATATAAATAGAAATGCAAGTTAAAAAGCAGGGGGATGAAGTTAAGGTATAAAATATTTATTAGTGGCTGGGTGCAGTGGCTCATGCTTATAATCCCAGCACTTTGGGAGGTCGAGGTGGGTGGATCACTTGAGGTCAGGAGTTCGTGACCAGACTGGCCAATATGGTGAAACCCAGTCTCTACTAAAAATGCAAAAATTAGCTGGGCGTGGTGGCATGCCCCTGTAATCCCAGCTACTTGGGAGGCTGAGGTGGGAAAATGGCTTGAACCAGGAAGCGGAAGTTGCAGTGAGCCAAGATCTCACCACTGCATTCTAGCCTGGGCAACAGAGCGAGACCCCATCTAAAAAAAATTATATATTTATCAGTTTCTTATTATTTGTTTGTTTCTTTATGCGAATAGTGTTGTTATAAGCTTAAAATAATGAGATAAAAGGTATTATTTGCAAACCTCATTGTATTACTCCATTTTCATGCTGCTGATAAAGACATTGGGTGGACTAGGAAGAAAAAGAGGTTTAATTGGACTTACAGTTCCACATGGCTGGGGAAGCCTCAGAATCATGGCAGGAGGTGAAAGGCACTTCTTACATGGCAGTGGCAAGAGAAAATGAGGAAGATGCAAAAGTGGAAACCCCTGATAAAACCATCAGATCTCATGAGACTTATTCACTACCATGAGAACAGTATGGGGGAAACTGCCCCCATGATTCAATTATCTCCCACCGAGTTCCTCCCACAATTATGGGAATTATGGGAGTATAATTCAAGATGAGATTTAAGTCAGGACACGGAGCCAAACCATATTACTCTACCCCCGGCCCCTCCAAATCTCTCGTCCTCATATTTCAAAACCAATCATGCCTTCCGAACAGTTCCCCAAAGTCTTAACTCATTTCAGCATTAACCCAAAAGTCCACAGTGCAAAATCTCATCTGAGACAAGTCAAATCCCTTCTGCCTATGAGCCTGTAAAATCAAAAGCAAGCTAGTTACTTCCTAGATACAATGGGGGTACAGGTATTGGGTAAATACGGCTATTCCAAATGGGAGAAATTGGCCAAAACAAAGGGGTTACAGGGCCCGTACAAGTCCAAAATCCAGCGGGGCAGTCAAATTTTAAAGCACCAAAATGATCTCCTTTGACCCCAGGTCTCACGTCCAGGTCATGTTGATTCAAAAGGTGGGTTCCCATGGTCTCGGGAAGCTCCATCCCTGTGGCTTTGCAGGGTTCAGCCTCCCTCCTGGCTACTTTCTGGGTTGGCATTGAGTGTCTGCGACCTTTCCAGGTGCCCAGCACAAGCTGTCAGTGGATCTACCATTCTGGGGTCTGGAGGATGGTGGCCCTTTTCTCACAACTCCTTAGGCGGTGCCCCCACAGGGACTTGTGTGGGGGCTCTGAGCCCATATTTCCCTTCTACACACCCCAGCAGAGGTTCTCCACGAGAGCCCTGCCTCTGCAGCAAACTTCTGTGTGGGCATCCACGCATTTCCATACATCTTCTGAAATCTAGGTGGAGGTTCCCAAACTCCAGTTCTTGACTTCTGTGCACTTACAGGCTCAACACCACATGGAAGCTGCCAAGGCTTGGGGCTTGCACCCTCTGAAGCCATGGCCCAAGCTGTATGTTGGCCCCTTTCAGCCATGGCTGGAGCAGCTGGGACACAGGGCACCAAGTCAGTCCCAAGGCTGCACACAGCAATAAGACCCTGGGCCCAGCTCACAAAACCATTTTCCCCTAGGCCTCCGGGCCTGTGATGGGAGGGGCTGCTGTGAAGACCTCTGGCATACCCTGGAGACATCTTCCCCACTGTCTTGGGGATTAACATTCAGCTCCTCATTACTTATGCAAATTTCTGCACTTGGCTTGACTTTCTCCTAAAAAAAAAAAATGGGTTTTCTTGTCTATCACATTGTCAGGCCACAAATTTTCCAAAGTTTCATGCTCTGTTTCCCTTTTAAAACTGAATGCTTTTAGCAGCACCAACGTCACCTCTAGAATGCTTTGCTGCTTAGAAATTTCTTCCACCGGACACCCTAAATCATCTCTCTCAAGTTCAAAGTTCCACAAATTTCTAAGGCAGGAGCAAAATGCCACCAGTCGCTTTGTTAAAACATAACAAGGGTCACCTTTGCTCCAGTTCCCAACAAGTTCCTCATCTCCATCTGAGACTACCTAAGCCTGGACCTTATTGTCCATATCACTATCAGGCTTTTGGTCAAAGACATTCAACAACTCTCCAGGAAGTTCCAAACTTTCCCACATTTTCCTGTCTTCTTCTGAGCCCTCCAAACTGTTCCAACTTCTGCCAGTTCCGAAATCACTTCCACATTTTTGGGTATCTTTTCGGCAATGTCCCACTCTACTTGTACCAATTTCACGCTGCTGATAAAGACACTGGATAGACTGGGGAACAAAAGAGGTTTAATTGGATTTAACAGTTCCACGTGACTGAGGAGGCCTCAGAATCATGGTGGGAGGTGAAAGGCACGTCTTACGTGGCAGTAGCAAGAGAAAATGAGGAAGATGAAAAGGCAGAAACCCCTGATAAAACCATCAAATCTCATGATACTTATTCACTACCATGAGAACAGTATGGGGGAAACCACCCCCATGATTCAAATTATCTTCCACCAGGTCCCTCCCACAATACAAGGGAATTATGGGAGTGCAATTCAAGATGAGATTTGGGTGGGGACACAGAGCCAAACTATATCACTCAAGCCAAAAAATATATAATAAGTACACAAAAAATAACAAACTAAATCACATAACCAGACAAAAATCACCTTCACTATAAGGAAGACAGGAACAAAAGAAAAAAGGAAAAGAAGGGTACAAAATACCCGGAAAACAAAAAACAAAATGGCAGGAGTAAGTATTTACTTATCAATAATAACATTGAATGTGAGTGTACTAAACTCTTCAATCAAAAGACAGAGTGGCTGAATTAAAAAACAAGACCTAGGCTGGGTGTGGTGGCTCACACCTGTAATCCCAGCACTTTGGGAGGCCAAGGCAGGGGGATCACGAGGTCAGGTGACCAAGACCATCTTGGCCAACATGGTGAAACCCTGTCTCTACTAAAAATACAAAAATTAGCTGGGCACAGTGGCGTGTGCCTGTAATCCCAGCTACTTGGGAGGCTGAGGCAGGAGAATTGCTTGAAACAGGGAGTCGGAGGTTGCAGTGAGCCGAGATTACGCCATGGCACTCCAGCCTGGTGACAGAGTAAGACTCTGTCTCAAAACAAACAAACAAACAAACAAAACAAAACACCACCCCCCTCCAAAAAGACCCAATGATCTGCTGCCTATAAGAAACATACTTCACCTTTAAAGGCAAATAGACTTAAAAAAAAAAAAAAAAAAAAAAGGATGGAAAAACATATTCCTTGCCAATGGATATACCAACAAAGGGCATCAGTAGCTATACTGATGTCAGACAAAATATACTTCATGACAAAAACTATAAGAAAAGATAAAGAGGGTCTTATATACTGATAAAGGTGTCAATTCAGCAAGAAGATATAACAATTTTAAATGTGTGTGTATATATATATATGCACCCAACACTGGATCACCCAGATATGTAAAGTAAATATTATTAAAGCTAAAGAAACAGACCCCAATACAGTAAGAGCTGAAGACCTGAAGACTCCACTTTCAGTATTGGACAGATCTTCCAGACAAAAAAATCAACAAAGAAATATTGGACTTCATCTGCACTATAGGCCAAATGGCCCTAATATTTATAAAACATTTCATCCAATGGCTGCAGAATTCTCTTCTGCTCCTAAATGAAGGAATTAAGAAGGAAATTGAAAAATTTCTTGAAACAAATGATAGTGGAAAGAAAACATACCAAAACCTATAGGATACAGCTAAAGCAGTACTAAGAGGGAATTTTACCGCTTTAAGTACTTACATCAAAAAAGAAGAAAAACTTCAAATAAACAACCTAACAATGCATCTTAAAGAACTAGAAAAGCAAGAGCAAATCAAACCAAAATTAGAAGAAAAAAATAATAAAGATCAGAGCAGAAATTAATAAAATTGAAAAGAAGAAAACAATACAAAAGATGAATGAATCAAAAAGTTGTTTTTTCTATAAGCTAAACAAAATTGATACACATTTAGCAAGACTAAGAAAAAAAGAGAGAAGATTCAAATTAATAAAATCAGAGATGAAAATGGAGACCTTTTAACTGATACTGCAGAAATTCAAAGGATCATCAGTGGCTACCATGAGCAATTACATGCAATAAAGTGGAAAATATACAGGACAGAGACAAATTCCTAGACACATACAACCTACTAAGACTGAACCAGGAAGAAATCCAAAACCTGAACAGATGAATAAACAAGTAGTGATATCACAGCCATAATAAAAAGTCTCCCAGTACAGAAAAGTCCGGGACCCAACGTCTTCACTGCTGAATTCTACCAAACATTTAATGAACTGATACCAAACTATTCTTAAAAGTAGAGAAGGAGGAAATACTTCCAAACTCATTCTACAAGGCCAGTATTACTCTGATACCAAAATCAGAAAGAAAAAAAAAATCAAAAAAAGAAAACTACTGGCCAGTATCTCTTATGAATATTGATGCAAAAATCCTCAACAAAATACTAGCAAACTGAATTCGACATTACATCAAAAAGATCATGACCAAGTGGGATTTATCCCTGGGATACAAGCACAGTTCAACATACACAAATCAATCAATGTGATACATCATATAAACAGAATGATGGACAAAAACCGTATGATTATTTCAATTGATGCTGAGAACACATTTGATATAATTCAACACCCCTTCATGATAAAACCCTCAAAAACTGGCATAGAAGGAATATACCTCAACATAACAAAAGCTACATATGACAGACCCACAGCTAGTATCCTGCTGAATGGCGAAAAACTGAAAGCCTTTCATCTAAGATCCAGAGCGCAAGGATATCCACTTTTACCACCGTTATTCAACATAGTACTGAAAGTTCTAGCTGGAGTAATTAGACAAGTGAAAGAAACAAAGGACTTCCAAAGTGGAAAGGAAGAAGGCAAATTATTCTTGGCTGCAGATGATATAATCTTATATTGGGAAAACTAAGGACTCCACACCAAAAAACTATTAGAACCAATAAATTCAATAAAGTTGCAGGATGCAAGACTAACATACAAAAATCAACAGCATTTCTATATGCCAACAGTAAACAATCTGAAAAAGAAATAAAAAAAGTTATCCCAGGCCAGGCACGGTGGTTCGTGCCTGTAATCCCAGCACTCTGGGAGTCCAAGGTGGGTGGATCACCTGAGGCCAGGAATTCAAGACTAGCCTGGCCATGGTGAAACCTCATCTCTACTAAAAATACAAAAAAATTAGCCAGACATGGTGGTGCATGCCTGTAATCCCAGCTACTTGGGAGGCTGAGGCAGGAGAATTGCTTGAACCTGGAGGCGGATGTTGTAGTGAGCAGAGATGGTGCCATTGCACTCTAGCCTGGGCAACAAGAACAAAACTCTATCTCAAAAAGAAAAAAAAAAGTTATCCCATTTACAATAGCCACAAATAAAATTTAAAAACTAGGAATTAAGTTAACCAAAGAAGTCAAAGATCTCTACAATAAAAACTATAAAACACTGATGAAAGAAACTGAAGAGGACACCAAAAACTGGAAAGATATTGCATGTTCATGGATTTAAAGAATCAATATTACTAAAATGGTCATACTACCGAAAGTAATCTACAGATTCAATGTGATCCCTCTCAAAATACCAACAATATTCTTCACAGAAACAGAAAAAAACAAAATTTATATGGAACTGTGAAAGACCCAGAATAGCCAAAGCTATCCTAAGCAAAAAGAACAAAACTGCAGGAGTCACATTACCTGACTTCAAATTACACTACAGAGCTACAGTAACCAAAACAGCATGGTACTGGCATAAAAACAGTCACAGAAATCAATGGAACAGAATAGAGAACCCAGAAACAAATCCACACACCTACAGTGAACCAATTTTAGACAAAAGTGTCAAGAACATACACTGGGGAAAAGACAGTTTCTTCAATAAATGGTGCTAGGAAAACTGAATATCCATATTCAGAAGAATGAAACTAGGCCCCTATCCTATCTCCTGCCATACACAAATATCAAATCAAAATTGAAAAGATTTAAATCTAAGACTTCAAATTATGAATCTACTAAAAGAAAACATTGGGGACAATCCCCAGGACATTGGTCTGGGCAAAAATTTCCTGGGCAATACCCTACAAGCACAGGTAACCAAAGCAAAAAAGGACAAATGGGATCAAAGTAAGTTAAAAAGCTTCTACACAGCAAAGGAAACAATCAACAAAGGAAGAGATAACCCACAGAATGGGAGAAAACATGTACAAACCATCCATCTGACAAGGGATTAATAATCAGAATATATAAGGAGCTCAAACAACTCTATAGGAAAAAAATCTAATCCAATTAATAAATAGGCAAAAGATTTAGACATTTCTCAAAAGAGGACATACAAATGGCACACAGGGATACGAAAAGGCGCTCAACATCACTGATCATGAGAGAAATGCAAATCAAAACTACAATGAGATATCATCTCACCACATTTTACGTAACATGGTTTATACCCACAAGACAGGCAGTAACAAATGCAGGAGAGGATGTGGAGAAAAGGGAACTCTCACACACTGTTGGTGGGAACGTAAATTAGCACAACCACTATGCAGAACAGTTGGATGGTTCCCCAAAAAACTAAAAATAGAATAACCATGTGATCCAGCAATCCCACTGCTGAGTATATACCCAAAAGAAAGGAAATCAGTATATCGAAGAGATATCTGCACTCTCATGTTTGTTGTAGCACTGTTCATAATGGCCAAGATTTGGAAGCAACCTAAGCATCCGTCGACAGACAAATTGATAAAGAAAATGTAGTACTTATACACAATGGAGTACTATTCAGCCATAAAAAAACGAGATCCTGTCATCTGCAACAACATGGATGGAACTGGAGGTCATTATGCTAACTGAAAGAAGCCAGGCACAAAAAGACAGACATTACCTGTTCTCACTTATTTGTGGGATCTAAAAACCAAAACAATTGAGCTCATACAGAATAGGACAGTTACGGTGGGAGGTGGGGGAGGTGAAATGGTTAAGGAGACAAAAAAATAGAAAGAATGAATAAGACCTAGTATACGATAGCACAACAGGGTGACTCTGGTCAATAATTAACTTACACTTTAAAATAACTAAAAGAGTGTAACTGGGTTCTTTGTAACACAAAAAATAAATGGTTGAGAGGGTGGATACCCCATCTTCCATGATGTGATTATTACGCATTGCATCCCTGTATCAAAACATCCCATGTACCCCATATATTTATATACCTACTATGTAGACACAAAAACTAAAATATTTTTTTAAAGTTAGCTATCAAGTCACAAAGAAAGAATGAATAGTAAATGCGTATTACTAAGTTAAGGAAGCCAGTCTGAAAAATCTATATATGATTCCAACTATAAAATCAAAATCTATATATGATTCCAACTATAAAACAGTTTAGTAAAAGCAAAAGTATGAAAAGGTAAAAAGATCAGTGGTTGCTAGAGGTTCCAGTGGAATAAGGAGAGGGTCAAATAGGTGAAGCATAGGAGATTTTTTAGGGCAGTTAAAACTGCTCTGTATGATGCTACAATGGAGAATACTAGACATTAAACACTTGTCAAATACCAAAGAAATTACAGCACAGAGAGCGAATTTTAAAGCATGCCAATTTAAAAACAACATTTAGGAGAGCAGGGGATCCCAGGGTAGAATGCAGAATGTGACAGAAGAATCCATCTGAATTACGTATGTATAAAGCAACCTTACTGAAGGGGTTAGGGGAACACGGTGCTCACATAAACAACTTTAGAAATGAGGGGAGTTCGTGAAACTAAAGGCAAAATAAACTCTACACGGCACTGTACTCCAGTTGATAAAGCTGATTCCCATGGTGGTGGGGGCTAACAATTCTGATACTGTTATACTTGTATACTGGAATTGAATGATTAAGTAAATGGATTGCAGATGGGGGGACTTAGGTTTTTACTGTGGGAGTTGGAGTTTACAGATAAGCAAAGGGAGAAGGCTAGAACAATCCATGTGACCACTGGTTAGAGTTGCAAACACCAGTATGAACTCATTTTTAGTTTGATGCAGATGAAGATGGTTGCATACAGAAATATCTATAGATAAGGGTATACACACAGGTTAGTACACCCATGTGTATTCCCATGCTCTCTCAGCTAAGAGGGCCCAGAATCAATGGCATCCCAATAGCAAAGAACATACCTGGGGCACAGATACTAGTTTCTAATACGATTCTCAATAAAAGGACCCAGGAAACTCTGGAGCAATGGCTGACTCTGTAAATGCCAGAACAGAAGGCAGCGCTCAAACAAAGCAAAGCAACAACAACAAAAAATCCGCCACACTGATGGGAGTATGTCAGAAGGACACATGAGCCACCTAAAAGAGCTGTTAATGGCCAAAGATGGAAAATTTGAGCAACAAAATATAGTAGTACTGGATTATATCTGAAAATATGAATAAAATCACTATCCATGAGTCCGTACTTCTTTAAATAAATGATTGAATAAATAAATGCAGAAGAGACAAATCTTCCATGCAGAAGAATTCCTGACTGTTTGTGTAAATATTCCAACCTCAAGGCAATGGAGTATAACTTCCCATTCCTGAGTGAGGGCCATGCACAGTGACTGCCATCCCAAGAGCATAGTGTGTAGAGGGGGAGGCGAAGGACAGTGGAGAAACCTGACACGCATACCTCAGCCAGGTGATCACAGTCAACATCAACAGTGATAGGTCACATTCATAGTCTTTATGAACTATGGACCTGATAGGATGCGATGAGAATGGCACTTACCTTCTGGGGTCCCTCCTCCCAAAAACTCACAACCCCACTCTAATCATGACAAAAACATCAAACAAATCCCAACTGAGGGACAGTCTACAAAATACTGAGCAGCTCTCCTCAAAACTATTTTTATGACCATCAAAAAAAAGAAAAGCCTGAGAAAAGGTCAGCCCAGAGGGGCTAAGGAGATGTGATGATTAAACGTAACATTCCCTGAATATTCCCTGAATGGGATGCTGGAACAGACACTAGGTAAAAACTAGGAAAACCTAAATAAAGTATGAACTTTAGTTCATAATAATACTTGAATACCGGTTCACCAGTTTTAACCAAAAAAAAAAAAAAATCATACTAATGTAAGATGTTAATATTAATAGGAGAAACTAGGTGTGGGCTATATAGAAACTTGCTATATTCGTGTTCCAATTTTTCTGTGAACCTAAAACTGTTCAAAACATGAAATTTGGCTGGGTGTGGTGGCTCACACCTGTAATCCTGGCACTTTGGGAGGACAAGGTGGGTGGATCACCTGAGGTCTGCAGTTTGAGACCAGCCTGACCAATATGGAGAAATTCCATCTATACTAAAAATACAAAATTAGCCAGGCGTGGTGGTGCATGCCTGCAATCCCAGAAACTTGGAAGTCTGAGGCAGGAGAATCGCTTGAACCCAGGAGGTGGAGGTTGCAGTGTGCTGAGATTGTGCCATTGCACTCCAGCCTGGGCAACAAGAGCGAAACTCTGTCTCAAAATGCAAACAAACAAACAAAAAAAGTGAAATTTATTTTAAAGTGTATTATAATTTCTTATTTGACTTCCTTTTATTTTTTAAATTTTTGTGAGTACATAGTAGGTGTATATATTTATGAGGTACCTGAGACATCCTGATAATGGGCATGCAACATGAAATACGCACATCATGGAGAGTGGGGTTTACAACTCCTCAAGCATGTACTCTTTGAGTTACAAACAATCCAATTACACTCTTCAAGCTATTATTTTAAAGAATATGTTTTAGAAATTGAGTTCATTAAAAACAACGATAACGCTTCCGAGGTGATTCAGACACGCAGGCAGTCTTGAGAACTTCGACCCATGGTTCTTACACCTGCGTGTACGTCGGGATCACAGGAGGACTGTAAAAAATCAGCCTGCTCCAGCGTCCAGGCTTTGAGAGACAGGATCCAGACAACCCAGGAATTCCTCGATCCCCAGGCACCACTGTGGTGTCGAGTGTGAGCCGTCTTCCTCATGCACGGGGCTGCCCCATGCTTGCATGCCGATGGAAGTCGGAAAACCTCCTGGACTCTCACCGTTTCTGCCAATGGGGTGAGTGACCACCCTGTGCAGGATGGAGCCGCATCTCACAATGACTCTGCTCAGCCGCGGTGATTTGGGGAAGAAGGGTGCAAGGAGACACAGACAGGACAGGCACCTATGTGCTCAGCGCTCTGCTGGGCTGGAATGGGAAAAAGTCACTGCAGAGACTGAGACTCCAGAACCCAACCAGAAGCCAAGCCCCAGAGGCCAACCTGCCCCATGCCCCTCCTAAGGAAGATTACTGTGTGTACACAGCCTGGACAGGCTCCGTGTTCTGATCCTCGGCGAGCAGGATATGAGGATCAAGTAAGATAACATTTAAAGAACCAGCACACAGTAAACTAGGAATAAATGGTGGCTCTTATTTGCTTTATAATCATCATGCCCAGCTTAGCACGACATCATTCTGGTAATATTTGCTGTGTGTGTCCTGTCTCTCTAATAACATAGTGTCTGAAGGCAAGGCCACTGGCACACTCATAGCCCGGCGCTGCATAACACCCGTGGCAATTAGAAGCCCACAGGAATTGCCCCTCCGCATACAGGGCCCTGGGTCCACCTCTGGGTGGGCTCAGGCTCATAACTGGCATTGGGAGTCGTGGAATCTCAAGGACCAGGCCTAAGGCAGGGGCCAGAAAACGCTCCACCGAACCCTCCTACACGCAAGGCAACGTTCCAGACATCAGAGCTGCCCTGCACGGAGGTGGGCCTGCGCCACCCACGGCTTCTCTGAAGCCCTAGTTTTGTATTACTCCCTTACCCAAAGTAATCAGGCTTTGTCAGACATCAAGATGCAGCTCCTGACACCAGGTAAAATGATTCAGTGAACTTCGGGAAGTAAACACGAGTGTCAATTGAGAGGCTTGTGTAGAGGGGGTTGTTTCTTCAGGGTTAATCTCAAACCCTCAGCAACTCAGAAGGCCTTCCCAATCAGACAGAGCTGGCTGCGGTTTCTGCAGCGGCCCAGGCAGATCCAGGCCACGGCCCCGTTGGTGGAGGCTCTCGGTGGACACAGGCTCTCACCAGATGCCCAGAGCCTGGGGACATCCATCCCTACGGGGGCCAGGCCAGGGTGGACTAAAACCCTCCTGCCTCCTAACCGAGTCAAAGTCCTTATGAACAACTGTCAAAACAAGGAGGATTCAAGGGTTACCTTTTCCGAGCAGCTCTAAGGCTGGGTGTCAATTATTGAACAGTCTTATAAATTTGCCATTCCAGTTAGTCCATTTTACAGATAAGGAAAAGTGAGTACCTTGCTGGAAGTCACAGAGATTTTAAATGGAAGAGCCAGGATTGGAGCCAGCCATCTCCTCATTTTATTCATTCATTCAGAATCTAGTTGCGTGCCACCTCCTACAGGCTAGGTATCTACCAGGTGATGGGGATCCAAAAGAAAGTAGAGAAATAGGGTCTATGCCCTCATGGAGCTTGCTTTGGGTGGGGGAGATGAAAAGTTGACAAGTACTAATACCTAAAAAAATTACAGATTAGAAAACAATAGGGTGATGTGATCAAGAGTGATGCAGGGAGGGGAGGTGTTCGTGAATTCACATCTCATGGCCTTTCCATTAGCACACAGGGTGGAGCAGCACCCGAAGAGACAAGGGTCCTGGGACCATCTCACCAAATAAGCCATGAAACTATCAGAGGCAAAGAGACCCTCCTACCGTCTGCCAGGACACTGGGCTCGCCTCTCCGATAAACTGAGAAAGACACAACACCTCCAAGCCAAGCAGGGATCAGAGCCTCCTTGAGTACTGGATTCATACTGTGTGCAGTTCTGGATGTGGGTGGCTGAAACGGGCCCTCCCTGCAGGAGATTCAAGGGAATGGTGCCTCTAGAGCCTCTCAGACTCTGCCCTCTCACCAAGCAGTCCTCGAGACCCCTCTTCTTCAGGGGCATCATGCCTCCCGAGTGACTGCAACAAGCCGGCAGGCAGGACACTGTGAGAAACAGAACATGCTGGAACTGTGGAAGCTTAAGGCTCTGCAGTCAGAGGACATAGAAACCCCTACATCTGCTAACGGGAGAAGCAAGGAAGCCACATGAGCTCTTGAGTACTGGTCTCCTTGTTCCCACAAAATATGAGAAATGAGATTCAATCTTACTTAGTATTTTAAAAGGTAGGAGCTAAAAGTACCTACTTTTCAGGGCTGTTTTGAACTCAGTCAGTTAAAGAACTGACCTGGGGTCAACAAAGTGCCCAGCATACTCCAGGCACTTCTCCAATGTCAGCTGGAGGACACCAAAGCATTCAAAAAGGAGGAACTAATCGGTGAGCGTTCCTAATCATGCCTCTCCTACTTCCAACCCCACACCCAGGCCTAGGCCAAAGATTAGGCATTCCAGGCACAGAAGGGAATAACCGCCCTGCTGAGCCCAAAAGCCAGGGTGACGCCCAGTTGGGGGCACTGCCTGCATTCAGATCCCATACCCCCCTCACAGGATGCAGGGCTGGGCAACTTGCTCACCTGTTCTGTGCCCCCACTGTCCTGCATGTGAAATGGGAGGGTAGCTGAGAAGTAAAGGAAATGGTGCATACTACATTTCTGGAAAATAGGAAAACCCCCATCATGCTAGTTTCCTTCCTTCTGTTCCCCTCAAGACTTCTAACATTCCCTCCTTTAGAGTACAAAGGAGTATTTCCCATTAAGAAGCTCCATAAACTCACGCGCTGACACCGTGCCCCTGTTCCAAACACACAGAAGCGACAGATAAAATACAAAAGGAGAAAGTCAATAAGATGAAGCTGGGCTCACAAACAAGATAATCATCTCTGTGTATGAGACGCAGAACACTGACACAAAGCAGTCAGTGGGGCAGGCGATGGGAGGGAAGATGTGGGCTCTTCAAAGGCAACAAGGACTAAGTCTTCCCTGCAAGATGGGAGCAGGAGCCCAGGCTCTGAGCTGGAAGCCAGGGAATGGAGTGAGCTGTCCCCCCATGAACACAGTAAAACAGTAACCAAGGGATGTGATATCCACGGCTAAGGCTTTATTAGGATCTCAGGACCAGGTGGAGGTGAACACAAAACTATTATAGAGAGAGAAGGAGCAAGAAAGGAAAACAAAACAAAACAGAAACTTCCCTCTTGAAATGAGCCTGCACACCAAAATTCCAAAACTTACAGACAGCTCACGCTTAGAAAACAAGCCGGCAAAATCAATACTCAAAACATGAATTACTCCAAATAAAATTAAATAAATACCATGAAACAATCCGACAAGGACTTTAAAATAGAACATTTCAAATGCTCAGATGCCAGAAAAACATTCATTTAAAATAAACAAGAAATGTTGAAACAAAAGCAGACAGAAAGGAAACAAGGACAGTGAATAGGATAAAGAACTAATTAAACAGCAAATGACAAATTGGGAAAAACAGTTGTGTATCACAGATAAAAGGTTAATATCCCCAATTGTAAAGAACTTTTAAACACTGAAGATAAGAAGACCAAAAATTCCTTCAAGAAAAAAATGAACAAAAGACAGAACAAACAATCTACAAGCATTACATAAAAATGGACCTTAAATAAAAGAAATGGCTCCAAATCCACCCAAGAGAATAGTGCACATTAAAACTCATAACAAAGAAAATTAAAACTACACTGAAATACCATTTCTTATGCATCTTATGCTCAGCAAAAATTCAAGACCTCGACAATATACTCTGCCACAGAGAATGTGGGGAGTCAGGCATTCTCTTCATTGTGGGTGAGATACAGAAAGGTACAACTGTGACGGAAGGGAATTTGGCAGTTTCTGACAACACTGTTTATGCACTTACTCTCACAAAACCCAGCAATCCCACTTCTAGAAATTTAATAGGAAAACTGTACCTCCAATGGTACAAAAATATATATGCATAAGATTACTGTAGCCTTATTTAGAACTGCAAAATATTGGAAACTGCCTAAATGTGCAGGCCTATGCACTGGTGAAATAAACTACGATGCACCCACACAATAGAATACTATGCTGCTCTAAAAAAGAAAGAGCTATCTCTATGAATATGGAGTGATTTCCACAATATACATTCCAATAAAGAAAAGAAAGGTACAAAAGTACTTTACCTTTAACGTAAAAAAAAAGATGGGAAAATAACATAAATTTGTTTGTTTTTCCAAAAAAGAAAAAAACAAACAAACAAAAAATCACAAGAAGAATAAACCAGAAAACAATGAAATTGATTATCACAAGTGGCTGGTAGGGAAAACTGGGTAAAAGGGATGGGGAAGAGGTGACCCTTCTTTGAGGATATCTTTTTGTTTTAATTTTTGGGAGCATGTTAAAACATGTTAAGATATAAAATAAAATCAACAAAGATGGGGGGTGGAAATAAACTAAATGAAAAGAGAAAGAAATAAACCTAATCATCTTTCAAAGGAATAACATAACCACATTAAAAGGGGAGAGGGGAAGAACAAATACACATAACTTTTGGATATAATATTATGAATATATAACAGATAAATCTGGAACTCTTCTTAGCGGGTTTGCTTTTCACTGCGGTAAGAATGGAGCAATTCTACGGTTATTTTATGAGTAGTGCAGGATTTAGAAAATGAGGAAATACATGATATTGTGGAGAAAAGGGATTCTCTCTATGGAAGAAGACATACAAATATGGGATGCAGAGAGGCAAGGAAGAATCCAGTGAGGTTAAAACGGATCACAGGTATTGGTAAGAATTCATGATTTTAAAAATTATATATATATTTCCTAGCTCTGTCAGCTGAAAAGGCTTAGAAGAAATGAAACCCAAATAGCAATGAGCTACATAGATCCCACATGTTGGTTTCTCAGTAACAATCCCACTAAAATAAACCAGGACTCCCAGAGAAATGGCTGCTTCTAGGGCTTGGGCAGGTAAGGTGTATGTTGGGCTAGAAAATCTTACCGTACCTAGAAGCAGGAAGTGATCAAAAGAATAGCCAGGCATTACAAAAGGGCATATAAGGCAGCTTGAAGGGGCTCCCACTGGCCAAATCTTGGATGTTTTCAATAGTAAAATAAATAATGGCAGTAATGGATTGTAAACTGTCATATAAAACAAGAATCCTTGAATTTGTACTCATGATAGAGGTGATGGATGGATGGATGGATGGATGGATGGATGGACAGAGGGATGGATGGATGGATGAACAGATAGATGAGATGGGTAAGAACGAAGGAAGAGCATCATATCAAGTAGTTCAGTGCATAACCTAAATCTAATCTTGAAGAAACATTACACAAACTCAGTAAAATAACTGGCTTGTATTCTTCAAAATGCCAGCGTCATTAAAAACAATGGCAGACTGAATAACCGTTCCAGATTAAAGGAGACTACAGAGACATGGCCACTGAAGGCATCATGGGATTCTGGACAGGATTCTATGTTGGAAGAAATAAGTATCTAAAAGACATTATTGCACTAATAGCAAAAAAAAAAACTGAATATGGACTAAAATTAGATAAAAGTATTGCATCAAAGCAAAATTTCTTGAATTTCTTAACTACATTGTGTTTACTTAAAAGAAAATCAGGCCGGGCGCGGTGGCTCACGCCTGTAATCCCAGCACTTTGGGAGGCCGAGGCGGGCGGATCACAAGGTCAGGAGATCGAGACCACGGTGAAACCCCGTCTCTACTAAAAATACAAAAAATTAGCCGGGCGCGGTTGTGGGCGCCTGTAGTCCCAGCTACTCGGGAGGCTGAGGCAGGAGAATGGCGTGAACCCGGGAGGCGGAGCTTGCAGTGAGCCGAGATCGCGCCACTGCACTCCAGCCTGGGCGACAGAGCGAGACTCCGTCTCACAAAAAAAAAAAAAATAAAATAATAAAAAAAAAAATCCCTTTACAAAATATCCACACTAGATATATTAAGGGGTAAGGAGGCATAATGTATAGTCTACACTCAGATGGTTCAGAAAAAGAATAATTTGTATACAGTTTATATAATAATGTGTCTACATTATAAATATGTGTCTATATACATATACATGTACATATACGGACACACACAGAATAAAAGAAAAAAGTTAAAAAACTGGTTAATCAGAAAATGGGTCCTTCATAGTTTTCTATAAATTTGAAATTATTTCAAAATAAAAAGTTAATATATTTTAAACATAAATATCCTGCAAATAAGAATCAAAGTTCTATATAAGGGATAACTCTAAGAAAAGAAGGCTCAAAGATATAACAGCTGAATAGCTGAACATTTTTTAGAATTCAAAAAGAAAAAGTTCTCAGTTTGAAAGAGTGCTCTAAGTACCAAGCAGGATACACAGACAAATAATATTAATGATAAACTGTAGAATTCCATGGGTAAAGAGTTCCTAAAATACAGCATAGACAGAAAAATCATACTGTCAAAAAGGAATGGCAGACTGAAAACAGCAACAACAGAGGCTTGAAAAAAATGAGCTACTACTCATCAAAATGCTGAGAGAAAATAACTGTCAACCAATTTTATACCCAGCTAAAGCAGCATTTAAACGACCACATAAATAGGCATTTTCAGGTACTCTAACATTAAGAAAATTTATCTACCACAGACTCTAAAAAAGAATTAAGAGAAACTTAGCAAATAAAAAATTTAATTCAGCGGAAGATATGGGTTAAAAAAAAAAAGGTAGATTTTTAAAATTTTAGTAAATGTAATTACTGCCTGTGAAAATAATAATCAATTGTGTTTAATAATGTTGGGTGTATAAAATAATAGTAAGATGTGGAAAAGACACGTTCAATGACAACTGAAAGCCAAGCATAGGGAGGCATCTTGCTATATTCAGTAAGAGGACATCACATTTGTTAGAAAAAGATCATACTTTAGTATGTATGCTACAGTTTGAAAATACAATCTACAGCTAGCTTCTGAGTCAGCCCAAGGAGAAGGAATGTATAAAATGTATTAATCCAGTGAAAAGCATTAAAATGTTAGAAAACAGGAATGAGAGAGGGAACAGAGAAAAAGAATGGGTAAAAAGAAAATGCTACCTAAAACAGGAGAAATAATCCAAATATCTCAATAATTACATTATTCTGTAACACAGTAAACTCATATTAAAAGCTAGAGATAATCACACTGGATAAAATAATGAAGGTGTATGTAAGATTTCCTGAGGAGAAGCTCTGAGACACAAAGAGGGATCTCAACTCAGCTAAGAGGGGAAAAAAAATTGCCCAATCAATAGAGAAATGCCAGAAGGATCCCAGGGGCATCAAGAAATGGTGCACAGTGGTCTACATGCAGCAACAAAAGGTGTCAGGGAATTCACTGCAGTTTGCAAAACACAGAAGGAAAGATAGAAACTTGTCATCGACAGATACAGGGGCAGCTGCCCCTGGGCTAGGGGTAAGCTTGTCTGAGAAGGCAGGAAGTGGAGGGCTGGGATTGGGATAAGGTCACAGAGCATGAGACAGACAGGGACAGACTGCAGGGCACTTGTACCATGCAAATCAGCTTTCAGAAAACACAGCCACTCCTGGCAGGGCACAGAAACCATGTCCAAGTTCTCCACCAAGAACATTTCAAACCCCAGGTACAGAAGAGCACCACATTCCCTTCAGGCAGGGAGGAAGGGAGGAAAAGTTTAGACAGATCGCCAAAGGATGCTATCCCCAGTTGAGGGATGCATTATCCATTCTGGTTCCTCACCACAGCCATCTTTAGAAAACAGGGCGGTTCCTTGATTATTATGGGCAGCTGGAGTAGAAGTGATCTACACCTGCCCCCAGAACAGTCTGAAATGGAGACTCCAAGTATCACTTTGGCATCTTCCCCAGAGTCCTTTCTCTCAACCATGCAATACTCACAAGTTGCTGAGCGCCTACTATGGGATTCACTTAGGTTGTCTCATTCCATCCTCATCACTACCCCGTAGGACACTGTTTGTATCCCCATCCCCACTTTATGGATGAGAAAACCAAAGCCCAAGGCCATGCCACTGGGAAGTGCCAGCGTGAGGGTCACACTCCAGTATCTTGACCAAGCTTGATGCTGGATTTGAGCATCAAGACACTGAAACTAGTCCTGGTCTCAGGCCCTCCTCATGGTGTTGGCTCTGATGGATGTTCTGCTTTTCTATTTCAGAGCCTAGTCTTTGCTGAACAAAGGAGGAAAGGAAATGTGGATGCTACACCTGATTCCTGTGTCATGTGATGCTCTATGTTATCATCATCCATACACCTGCCTGAAGACCCTACCAGACTGTGGCCTCTTGAGGGATAAGCCTGAGATGTATTCACCTTGGTGTCTGCAGTACAGAGTGCAGTGCCTAGAAGACAGCACATGCCTAACCCAGTGTTCATCCAATGACTGGATGAGCAATCAGGCGGGGGATCTCACTCCAGCAATCACAACATACCCCACGCCGAATTCATAATAATGTTCCTAATGGTGCCTTCCATATTCACCTCACTCACAGATCCTGAAGCCTCTGTTTCAAACCTGCTTACAAAGGTTTGTATTGGCCTCATGCATGAAAACACTTGTTTTCTGCAATCCAGTTGATCTCGCACATAGATGACTAACTCGTATTTATATCACATCTGGCGCTCTGAGTGAGATCTCACCTCTCAAAGATGCCCAAGGAGAGAACACAGCGTGAGTGCTATGAATTTTCCTTCCATTGCAAAGAAAATAGTAACACCTTGTGTGGCTTGAGACATCAGAATACAGAAGGAAGTTGGTGACACCAGAGTCATTCTCCCTCCCGGAGCAAGCACCCTTCCTCCCTTCCCCACCTGCTAAAAGTCTCCTACTTTTTGATGCAGCTCCAGGGATATCTCTTCTGCACATTCTTCCAGAGCAGTGCATCTCTCTTCTGGTTGTTTGTACATCTTTCTTTTGCACTCCTTATTATCCTCTCCCATGTTCACTCAGTACATACTTAGTGAGTGTTCACCAGATGCTTAGCACCTGGGGTATACTGATGGGCAGAACCAGACATGGTCCTGCCTTCAAGGAGCTTACAGTCTGATTCAGAACATCCTGCAATGATGAAAATGTTCAATATCTGCATTGTCTAATACAATAGATGGAATCCACATATGGCTATTGAAATTTTAATTTTTTGTTTAATTTTAACTAATTGAAATATAACTCTAACCACCTGTGGTTGGTGGCTACCGTACGGACAGTGAAGGGAATCACACTGTAGGAAAATCATCATGGATACCTTCCATATCCTGACAAGGCTTTTCTTAAATGTCTGGCTCCCTCCTCACCCCCATCCCTCCTCACCCCCAGACAGATTCTTAAAAGCAGGGCTATTTTAGTTATTTGTACACCTTCAGAACCAGTGGAGGCCCAGCACAAAGAAGGACACAAGTCATTCTTTGTTGAATAAATGAATGAGTGAATAAATGAATAAACACTAGACTTACAAGGGAGGGCCTACAGAAGTTCTTACCTCTTGATCAAAAGACATAGGGGAAAAAAAAGTAAGAGGTTGGAAAGTAGGATAAAAAAAATTGCGGTGTTGGGTCTCCTTCTAGTCCCCTAAAAGACACAAGTGCAAAGCACTTTCCTTCCAGTCCAATCTCCCCAGTGTTCCAATCACTCTTAGCATCCTGGGAAGCAGATACAATTAACAGAGAGAACAGACCAACCCAGGGGCAGTTCAAGCTTGAGCACTTCCCATCGTCAATGGTGTCGGCAGGTGGGGTGGAGGGAAGAGTTAAATAAAAGAGAAGACTCATCACTTCCACACTTGAGTGGAACCAAAGGCGGACTGCAGGGTGAGGGTTTTCCAGCTGCAGCTCTAAGAAGAGAAAGTGATAGTTCTAATGCACAAGCCCTGTTTCCTGGGCTGTGGTTGACTCGCAAAAGATCTGTCAAATGTTGGGGAGTGTTCTGGGTGTGTGAGGAGAGCAGGACAATGGCACAAAGTTAAAGTGTCGAGATCTGGTTGTGTGGCAACACATCAGAAAGAAATAATGCGTTGCCATCAGAGGCAGCAGTTCGGGACAGCACTTAGGTTCAGTAAGAGTGGGGCGGGGGTGGGGGCCGAGTGTGGTGGCTCATGCCTGTAATCCCAGCACTTTGGGAGGCTGAGGCAGGCAGATCACTTGAGGTCAGGAGTTCCAGACCAGCCTGACCAACATGGTGAAACCCAGTCTCCACTAAAAACACAAAAATTAGCCAGGTGGGTGGTGCATGCCTGTAATCCCAGCTACTTGGGAGGCTGAGGCAGGAGAATCACTTGAACCCGGGAGGCAGAGGTTGTAGTGAGCCGAGATCACGCCACTGCACTCCAGCCTGGGTGTCAGAGCAAGACTCCACCTCAAAAAAGAAAAAAAAAAAAACAAACAGTGGGGCAGGGAGGTTAGAATCTTTAAAGAGGGGGAGGAGAAGGGCTGGAGTTGGAAAACCCTGCCGATCACTCCTCCCACTTGTGCTTAGAGATGTGAGGCCAGAGGGCCCAATGTGCACCCTGAATTCTGCAGGTACATTGTAATCTCATGGCCAGTCACTGTCTCAGCTCCTAGTCCCATGTACAGAATCCTTGCTCTCAGGACCTGAATGCAATAGCGGAGCTCAAATTCACAGGTGCATTCAAGAAAAAAAAAAACTTAGCCACAGTTAGCTGCCATCTGGCATGTTAAAATTATGCCCGACAAAATCCATACACTTTGAATTTTAAGAAAGCTTGGGTTCTCAGATTACTCAGAGGTGCTCGATGTAGTGATTAGATGATCTTATGATGTTCATTGTCAAATGTCTAATTTTTTTTTTTTTTTTTTTGAGATGGAGTCTCACTCTGTCGCCCAGGCTGGAGTGCAGTGGCGCAATCTCGGCTCACTGCAAGCTCCGCCTCCCGGGTTCACGCCATTCTCCTGCCTCAGCCTCTCCAGCAGCTGGGACTACAGGTGCATGCCACCATGCCCGGCTAATTTTTTTTGTATTTTTAGTAGAGACGGGGTTTCACTGTTTTAGCCAGGATGGTCTCGATCTCCTGACCTTGTGATCCGCCTGCCTCAGCCTCCCAAAGTGCTGGGATTACAGGCATGAGCCACCGCGCCCTGCCTAAACGTTTTAAACGGCAGTGTAAAGCATGAATTCAAAATGCAAAACTAACCTGATTAAAAGGAACTTTTTCTACAGATCAAATCATGTCTCCTGAATTAAAACCCTCCAAGGCCATGCTGACTCCAAAAGCTCTATTATACCAGGATCCTGGTATGTGGCAAACTATTCTGTAGGGTATCAAAGTATAAAGTGATTTCCTTTCAAATTCATTTTTATCACCTTTTCTTACAACTCTCCGCTCAAAAGCTCACACGCCTCCACTGTCTGGCCTCATCCTGTTTTCTGGCCTTAACTCCCACTCTTCCCCCTTAAACACCTTAACTTCCAGGACAGTCTGAGGTTCTCTGAAACTGACTTTTCCACCCTCTGAGCCATTACTTCCGCTGTTCCCTTGGCCAGGAATGTCATTTCCGTCCACCTTCACACATCTAATCCTCCAGGGCCACTTGAAATGCTTCTCTTCCAGACAGCTGTCTCTTCCTCCCCAAGCGTCGGGAACAGCCCATCCCCAGGGCTCCGGTGTCCTGGGCCTTCCTGAGTTCACAGGCTCAGCTTTGCAGCAGGTCACTGGGGACCAGCTGATCGCTTAATCAGCTTAATAAGCTTTGAGTTCTTTGGAAGACACGGCTGTGGTCATCTCTACAGCCTTAGTCCCCACCATATAGCGAGTGGAAAGCAAATGCCTCTTTAACTGAATTGTAGGGGGGAGAAAATGATCTCAAAAGGCTAAAAATTCTAAACAGTTTTCCAAATATGACGAAGCTCTCTTCTGGCCTCCCAGATAGCCCTGTCCCTCAAGAAGCAGAAAAGTAGCATTTAGGAATCTAGGTCTCAAGCCAGGTCAACGAGATCTGAATCCTGGAACAGTCACCTAGCGACTAATAGACTGTAGGCAAGCTATTTCACCTGCATATGCCTCAGTTTCCATATCTGTGAAATGGGAAGGGTGAGGACCCTCCCTGCTAGGATTAACTGAGCTACTGCCAGTGCTAGCAAGAGGGCTTGGCTTACTTAGCAAGGACTCAGTAAATGTTGGCTATTTTGACGTGGTATGGAGATTCTCACTGTATTTGTCATTTCCCCATATATTTGTTTTCTTCCCTAAACTGTGTCTTGTCTTATTCATCATATCCCCAGAATGAGGCACGCTGAGACCTGCTTCTAGGTATACAATGCTAGCTCACAGCAGTCATTTAATAAATATTTCATGAAGAAATCATAAATGGCATTAATGATGCTCGAAATAGATGTTACGTATTTTCTACACATCTTCTTAATTAAAATATAGTTCCTACTGCCCAGAACACTCCCCTCTCTCTTCTTCGCCTGACCAACCTCTATGTGTCCTTCAGGTGGAAGCTGTGTCTATAACCTCCTTGTTGCGGTGGTATCCACGTTCATGCAGGGCTCTCCCATATCTGCTCACAGTTCACTGGGATATTCGGCTCTTTCCTCAGTTCTTCCCACAGGACTATGAGCTGGGCTGTATCCTCAGCACCCAATGCCATGCCTGGCACACATGAGGGCTCCACAGGTCTTGTGGCCAGTTGTTTCTCACTCACCGCCACCAAGTATTAGGTTGGTGAAAAAGTAACTGAGGTTTTTGCCATTAAGAAAAAAAAAAAAAGCAAAGACCGCAGTTACTTTTGCACCAACATGATAATACGCAGAGTCGCCGGTGGATGCCAGGCCACACATGGAGATGTCTTGTTAAACCTCCAGAAACTCAGGACAGACCCTCTTTCTGCCAGGGTGGTGAAGTGGGAGGGAATCGGGAAAGGAGCTGAGGTGGGAGAAGCTTCGGCTTCAGTGGAACAGAAGAAGAAAGAACAAACTGGGAGGCAGAACCTCCAACTCAGTGGCACTGTCGCAAAGATGGCAAGTGGAAAACTCAAGACTCTAACTTCCATGGAGAAGTCACAAAAGTAACAGAGTCCCTTGTCCTGCAACCCATTCTTGGTGATGTGGCAACAGGCACCCAGAGGCTGTCCCTCTTGAATTCGCCTTGCAGGCTTACGCAACAGAATAAAATATAATATCCTGGGATCAATGCAAAAGTGACAGGGCAGGCTGAGGATGGGGTAGAAAAGCACATTCCTGAGCAAAGTAGGAAGCTCCACCCAAAGCGGAGTCAGACAAAGAAGAGAAATGAAGACTCATGAGGCGTCAGGACCCACCGCTTCATCCTTTCCGGCAGGCTTGCTATTCCCGTACTACAGAGGTGAAAAGTGAGGCTCAAAAGCTGGTAAGACCTGCTTGGAGATGTTAAGAGGCAGTGTTTGTATTTGAACACATGGAGCTTCTATCTCCAAAGCCTGTGCCTGCTCTTACCAGTTTCTTCCCCTCTATGCTACCTGCAAAGTGAGAGCAATTTTAAAGGTGAAATCTTACAATCCTTCCGTAACTGGGGCTTCTATTAACAAGTCCACCAACTTCATGTTCTATGTTACCATCAAGGCAAAGCGAAGAACTGCGCAAAATACGGAGGCTGCAGCCCAAATGAGATGCACCCTGCTGAAAAGAACTCACAATGCCCTTGATGGGGGAAGGTGCCTGACGCTTTATTAAGAGTCCACTGTGACTTCGTGAATATGAAGGGAAGAGGAGCATAGCAAGTAGGGCCATCGTGGCAGATGTCAACAACAATCACCAGACGAGCCAATGGGAAGGGAATCCTGTCGTTGCTGTGAAGAGCCCTGACAAAATATGAGCTCTCCAGCACATGTTACCACGAGCAGGGGCTGTGAAACCAGCACCCAGGACAACTCAAGGAGAGAGGGAGAGACTGGGCCAGGGGATGAGCATCTGTGACAGATGTCAGAAGGGTTTGCAGTCCTCTCTTTCACCTATTCATTCACCCACTCATTCATTTCTTAAGCACCTGCTAAGTGCCCAGCATTGTTATGTGTTGGAGATACAGCTGTGAGCAAAAACAGAGACCATCCCTTCCCTCGTGGAACTTCTGATCTAGTGAAAGAGGCAGAGATTATGCGAAGAATCAGCGTGACCACTACAAACCGAGGTCAGTGCTGTCAACCAAGAAACACCACTCCATGTGTGCAAATAAAAACGGAAACTGAGCTACGCTGGCAGCCAGCAAAGGTTTCCATGGGGGAACTGTTGCTTGAGCCAGACCTGCAGGATGGGCAGAGGTTACTATTCACATGAGGGTTCACGGCGGCAGGCATTCAGGCAGAGGGAGTCACACATGCAGAACACAGAGAGATGGGGAAGGCTTTCATCTATCTGGTTCTTAAGACAAGCCTGACCACCCGAGGAATTCTCTGGAGTTCAGCCTCCTGTGCAGGCTGCTCTAGAATTGGCTGGACTGCTGTATTCTTTGTGATGTGTCAACATGGACCCAGAGGCTGTCCCTCAGCTCTATGCCCTTGTACATGCTGTCACCACCTCCTGACATCCCTGTCTTTTTCCTCAGTCATTCCGGCTCATTTTATCAGATTCCGCTTATACATCACCTCCTCCAAGAAGCCCTCAATAATTCCTTCCCCTAAGTAGGCTTTGGTGCCCTCACCTATGGCCCCACAGTATCTTCTCCATGTCTCCATCACAGCATGAGGTATTGCAGTTATCTGTCTAAACAGTTCCTGGTATATGGCAGCCATTACTGAGTACTGGTTAGCATACATAGGAAAGGATTCATATATGTGTACGTATGTAAAGTGATTTAAAAAACAAATCGGGAAATATAAAGACTTCGTTGGAAAAAGGGGGAAAAAATTGAAATAACAGTTAATATTTATCAAATGTCCACCACAAGCCAGCTAATAATGTTAAGCACTTCCTATAAACAAATTCACTTATTCTTTACCCCCAACCCATGAGGTATGAATAACTGCATCTTATAAATGAAGAATCTGGCCCAGAGAGGCTGGGTCATTTGTTCGAGGTCACGTGGCTGAATGCCCCTGACTCGCCACCACTGTTTCCGCAGCAGGACGGCACCCGGGCAATGCTCAGGGAGAGACACGAGTGGCAGGAACATGAGAAGACGCTCACCCTCATTTAGAAACTAAAATTAAAACAACAGGGCCTGGAAACGCATTACAAAGACTGGCCCTAGCCAGGTTTGGCAGGAGCAGGTCCCTTTGTAGGCAGCCCAGATGGCCATCTCAGGGGAACAGTTAAGTCCCTGCACGCCATAAATCCAGCAGCCAAAAACAGGGAGGCCGTTCCACACGTCCTGACTCAGAAAGAGTTCCAAGACAAGTTTTAAGTCGAAAAAGAAACTGCAGGACAAGGTGTTCTCACCACCTTCAGTCTTTACTCAGATGTCAACTTGGTGAGGCCTTGGCTAACAGATAAATAATGGATAAATGAATAGACGGCAGATGATACACAGATATATACATATCAATACATATATACATGGAGAGAGAAATAAATCGGATAATTCCTGTTCATCACTCAACAAACAAGTATTTAAGTAAATATGTAATATATATCACATATATAATACATGGTATGTAATAAATAACATAGATTTAACATATATAAATAAATATACAAACATATAAACTTAGAGAATAGTCCCAAAAGACCCATAACCAAACATTAACAGAAGTCACCTCTAAATAGGATTTGACAAGGGAGAATATGGAGACTTTAACTTTTAAAATGCTTATATTTTCCTCAGCACTTCAGGAGGCCAAGGCAGGCATTTCACTTGAGGTCAGGAGTTTGAGACCAGCCTGGCCAATATGGCAAAACTCCATCTCTACTAAAAATACAAAAATTAGCCAGGCACAGTGGTGGGTGCCTGTAATCTCAGCTACTCAGGAGGCTGAGGCGGGAGAATCACTTGAACCCATGGAGCAGAGGCTTCAGTGAGCCGAGATCGCCCCGCTGCACTCCAACCTGGGCGACAGAGTGAGATGCCATCTCAAATAATAATAATAATTTAAAAATAAAAATAAAATGCTTATATTTTCCATATTGTTTGAATTTTTTACAACTCGTGTATTTGTAACTTTAGAAAATAAAGAGAAGAGAGGAAAGGAGAAGAAAATGAAAAAAAGAAGAACATTTTAAGGACCTAGATATACCACACTGACAAATTTGTCTCCTCTTTCTCGAAACCACTCTAAAATGGCAATAAAAGATTATTTTTAAGTATTAACACAAGCAAAAATAAAGGAGAAGAGTCAACAGTGGGTGCCACATTTCTGCACATTGGAAGATAATGGGCAGGGGACAGGCCAAGGTGACCAGCCTGGCTGGGTAGAGGAAGCATCCAGCAAAGTGCCAAGAAGAGGAAGCAGATACGATGATATACCGACCCCCAGGGACCCACAGCCCAGGATGCAGAGGCCCCATGGATCATGGAAAGTGCTTCTGCCCTCACTGTAAGACTCAGGACAATGGTCCCCAGAACCAAGTCGGAAGTGGCCCTTTAGACGTCCCCCCTCCACCTCACTGCTGTCTTGTGGGGACAAGGAGCTGGGTCAAGCAGATGGTGGGAGGTGGTGGCACAGATCTGGGGCAGCAGAGAACAGACAGGTGCATGGGTGGAGCCATCAAAGCCAATCAGAGGTCAGTACCCGGGTCTCACTCAGTCGGGGGATGCCAGAATTGGGAGCTAGGACATCGGGAGAGGCCAAGCAGGAGGGTCGGTGGGCAAGACAGCTAAGTCTTATCCTCTGGCATGGTTTGTGGCCTCGGGCAGGTGCCCCCGCCGAAAACAGAGCCTGCGTTCTCCCTCCCTGAATAGTCGCTGCAAAAGCTCCCTGTGCACCTGTCTGAATTTGGACAAGGAGCCTCCAGAAATGAGCTGAATATTTCTGCACACATGGACTGTGGTGACGCATGGCTCAGCCATGAGGGTGAGTGCACACCATGAGGGGCGTGACTGCAGACTGGCCACGACCCTGCCCAGCCAGACACACGCTCTGAGGAGCTAACTTGGTCCTGGGAGACCACCTGATCTCATCCATCTCCATGCAGGAATCCCTCTGCCTAAGTCTGCCTAAGCCCACCCCAACAACCCGTGACACGGAACACAACAACCTCATCAAGCAGCTCCAGCCACTGGGGGGCAGATTTATTAAACTGGAGTATTCAGAAGTATGTTTTTAGTCTTCTCATTTCTTGCCTCCTTTTCCCTCAACAAAAGCCTATGACAAACCTTCACAAGAAACAAACAAAACAGGAGTAATACAGTTCGCCTGTGTCCCCACCCAAATCTCATCTTGAATCGTAGCTCCCGTAAGCCTCATGTGTGGTGGGAGGGATGCAGCAGGAGGCGACTAGCTCATGGTGGTGGTTACTCTCATGCTGTTCTTGTGATACTGAAGTCAGTTCTCATGAGAGCTGATGGTTTTAGAAGGGGCTTTCCCCCGTTTGCTCAGCACTTCTTGCTGCCACCACAGGAAGTATGTGTTTGCTTCCCCTTCCGCCATGATTGTAAGTTTCCTGAGGCCTCCACAGCCCTGTGGAATCGTGAGTCAATTAAACCTCTTTCCTTTATAAATTTCCCAGTCTCGGGTGTGTCTTTATTAGCAGTGTGAGAATGGACCAATACAAGCAGCTACTGTGGCTGACATGGAGAAGGGAGTGCTGGAGTCCACCCACCCGGCTTCTCACCAGGAGGCCTTCAGGGAACCCCAGGGCTCTGTGGATGGCAACGTCTTACTGACATGAGGCACACGAACCTATTTCCAGGCTCATTTTGCCCCAGGGTCTCGATTTTCTTTCTGGGACAGGATGAAAGAAGTCAAGGAGAAGCCATGTTGCAATATAAAAGGTGCGAATCGAGGCCTCGAGGCTGGCGCTCCCAGGAACACTGCACCCTAGTCAGGTTGCACACGAGGAAGATAAAAGGAGCTTTATACACAGGGGCTTGCCTCACCAGCTGTTATTCCACCCCTTGGAATAACATGAATATCTAAAGAAGGCTGCCTCAGGGTTTCGTCTCCTAGGTTCTCCTCTTCTAACCAGTCCAGGGTTCTGACTTTTCTCTATGGAATCCCTGACCCCAGTGGAGGCTTCTCTCTCCTGCCCCAGCCCCTACCAAATCTCTTTTCTTTGATGTTTCCCTGGAGTCACCCACATCCTGGGCTCCTTATTAATAGCTCTCCAGGGAGCGGACAGGTGAGTATAGGTAGTAGAGGTGTCTGGGGCAGCCCTTAATGGAGAATGTCTATCAGCTGAGCTGCCCAGTGGGTTTAAAGGGGGTGGGACAGAGTTAGGGACAAGCCAGAGGAAGGCCAGAGTGACTGACGTAGAGGTCAGAACCAGATTTTGATATTTCTGCCAGTTCATCAAAAATTTAGGACCAGTTCTTCCACGGATGACCTGCATTACAGTGGCTGCCACAAGTACAACAGGGGGTTCCTTGGCACCCAGGCCCCTCCTGCACCTGGCCCCAGCCTGCCTCTCAGCTGTCGACCAAGTCTTTCCCTAAGCACACCAGCCCCCGCCCTAAACGCATCTCCTCACCAACCAGCAAACATGTTCTGGGCTCTCCTCCTTTGCCATACCAGACCTCTTCCCTGTGTATCTGAATTCTCTCCAACCTCAAAAGACAGGAGTGAACCAACCACAAAGAGGAAGTTACAAAGAGTACTTGAGCATGCAGAGAAAAAGCTCAGCTTCAGTGGAAACTAAAGAAATGCAAATAAACGATATTGAGGCTCCTCTTGTTCCCCTTAAACACACACGTCTGGCAAGGCAATCACAAAACTAGAAAATTATACCTTACTGGTCATCGTTATTCTTTTTTTGATGGGGTTAGGAGGATACGGCAAAATTCGCAGTATAATCCTGCCTCTGGGAATCTAGTCTAGAAAAATAATCCGGAAAAAAATGAAAGAAAACCAAAGAAGTTTAGACCTAACCTAAATGTCCAACAACAAGAGACTGGCTACATAAGTCAAATATTGCACAGGTTAGGTATCCCTTATCCAAAACGTGTGGGATCAGAAGTGTTTTGGATTTCTGATTTTTTCAGATTTTGGAATATTTGTATTATACTTACCAGTTAAGCATCCCTAATCTGATCACTGAATGCTCCAATGAGCACCTCCTTTAAGCATAATTTTGATGTTCAGAAAGTTCTGGATTTTGGAGCATTTCAGATTTTGCACTTGGGGGTATTCAACCTGTATATCCTTCTGAAAACATATAAATGGCACTACTAAAATTCCAATATGAAGAGTTGCCCAATATGGAAATAGATGGTAACAGACATATGTTACATTGAGAAGAAAAATCAAAATGCAAGTGGGTTCATACAAAATGTTCTACACACACAGAGAGACACACACATACACAGAGATGAGTAGAACAGGCTTTTCCCTCTGTGTGATTAAGATCTAATGATAAAGTCAGATATCACAGGATAAGGTGATGTAAGAAAGCCATTTTAAAATGCCCAGGAAAAGAAAGTAAGTAAGTAAGAAAGAAAAGAAAGAAGGAAAGAAGCAAAGGAAAGGAAAAGGAAAAAGGAAAGGATAAGGATAAGGAAAAGGAAAGGAAAAGAAAGGAAAAGAAAGGGAAAGGAAAAGGAAAAGGAAAGGAAGAAAGAGGATCACAATTCTGGCTCTACCTTGTTACTATCTGGAGGCTGCAGGCCAGTTGCCTAACTAACTTCATAAAGCCTCCATATCTTTATGTGTAAACCAGGGATAAAAAGACAATCTACTTCATAGAATTGTCAGGATTAACAGAGCTGCTAAATGTAACATCCTTAGCCCACCAACACCTGACTCATAGCAAGGGCTTAATAAATATCTGTTGTTGGTGCCATTGCTGCTATTGTCATTATTAACAGCAGCTCATTGGGCACTAGGAAGACTCACGTTAGCTTGAATAAAACACTGTCATGCAGTAAGTGTATAGAAATGTATCCTAGGATTAGATAAATGTTTTGTGTCTTGTAGGAGCACTTGCCTCCCATTTCTAAAATCAACAAGGGAGGCTGGGCATGGTGGCTCATGCCTGTAATCCCAGCACTTTGGGAGGCTGAGGTGGGTGGGTCACTTGAGGTCAGGAGTTCAAGATCAGCCTGACCAACATGGTGAAACCCCGTTTCTACTAAAAGTACAAAAAAATTAGCTGGGCATGGTGGCATGTACCTGTAATCCCAGCTATTCAGGAGGCTGAGCCAGGAGAATCGTTTGGACCCGGGAGGTGGAGGTTGCAGTGAGCCGAGATCATGCCATTGCACTCCAGCCTAGGCGACAGAGCAAGACTCTGTCTCAAAAATAAATAATCTTAAAAAAATCAACAAGGGAATTTAAGTCAACTTCAACACTTGCCAGTTATATCGAAGTCCACACCAAGTAGATTATTTTGTTTAAACAAAATAATTATTTCGCTTGAATGAAATAATCTACTTGATGTAGCTTTTGCTATTTCTTCTAGCATTGAAATAAACTTTGACAACTAAGGTAGTTTCCTTTATAATTCATAGATGTGCATGTGGGCTTAAAATGAAATAATTTTAATAATCTAGATGACAAAATTAACATTTCCTCGTTACCAGCTCGTTTCTTGCCCATTCAAGAATACAAACCAATATGCATACCCTTTCTTCCCCTCACATTCTCCTAAATGCCTGTGGTGGGATGAATAGCAAATTCTTAAAGATATCATATCCTAATCCCTGGGACCTGGGAATGTGGTGCCTGACATGGCAAAATGGACTTTGTGAATGTGATAAAGTTATGGATTTTGAGATGGGAGATTATCCTGGATTGTCTTGGTTGGTTTAGTGTAATCACACTCCTTGGAAGAGGGAGGCAGGGCGCTTGGAGTCAAGAGAAGGAGATGTGAGGATGGATGCAAAGGTTAGAGAGATGAGGGACCATGAGCCAAGGAGTATGTGCAGCCTCTGGAAGCTGGAAAAGGCAAGGAAACGGATTCTCCCGCAGGGCCTCCCGAAGGAGCACAGTCCTGCCAATGCATTTTAGATTTCTGACTGCGGAACTGTAAGGGAAGAAGAGGTGGTGTTGCTTTAAGCCACCAAGTTGGTAGGAATTTGTTACAGCAGCCATAGGGAACTAATACAGTGTCCCTTGGTTCACTAAGAGCACTTCCATTTCCCAGATGGGAGCCTGGGCTCACGAGTGGGCACTGTGGTTCCATTCCAGCTCCACCTTCTGTGACACTTGGACCACCTCAAGCAATGCACGTGTCTTCTTTAAGCATCAATTTTCCAGTGTAGAAATGGGGGCTGTCGAGGAAATTCAATGCACACCTTCTTGGAGAGCATTTAGAAGGCTCCCTTGCACATGGCAAGCAGTAGGGAAACGGTAGCTGTTATTTTGCATCCTACTTAGCTAGCTTCTTTTTCTTCTCCTTTTTTTTTTTTAAACAAAAACAGCTTTACTGAGATTTATTTTACATACTATAAAATTCACCCATATAAAGTACACAATTCAGTGACTTTTAGTGTGACTTGCAGAGTTGTGCAACTGTCCCCATAATCTAATTCCAGAACAGTTTCATTGCCCC
This sequence comes from Theropithecus gelada, assembly GCF_003255815.1. Classification (NCBI taxonomy): domain Eukaryota; kingdom Metazoa; phylum Chordata; class Mammalia; order Primates; family Cercopithecidae; genus Theropithecus; species Theropithecus gelada. Next base: position 38,338,142 of record NC_037688.1, read on the forward strand.
AAATGAAATGCCGTACCCATTAGCGGTCACCCCCCACTCCCTCCTCCCCTCAGCTCCTGGCAACCACTCAGCTACTTTCTGTCTCTACAGATTCACCTACTCTGGACGTTTGATATAAATGGAATCACATCATATGTGGTTTTGAGGTTCATCCACGTTGCCGTGTGTGTCCACTCTTGATTGCTCTTTATGACTGAATAACATCCGTCATATGGAAAGACTATATTTTGTTTATCCACTCATCAGTTGGTGAAGATCTTTGTCCTTTTTTTGCAATTTCTTCTAGCATTGAAGTAAACTTTGACAACTGAGGGAGTTCCCTTTACAATGCATAGATGTGCAGGTGTGTGCGTATATATGATGTGTGCATGAGTGTGTGATGTGAATATGTGCATGTATGTGTACATGCATGCGTGTGTGTCTTTTAATCGAAGGTCCTAAGGAAAATCACCAGGACCAGAGGTTCCACCTCCCTGGAATGCCAAGTCAGCATCTCTGATACTATTGAAGATGCCTCGAAGGCAGGCCCAGGGCTGTTGGCCAGAACAATGCCCTTGCCACCTGGGAAAGGTCTGTTGGCTTCCACCTGAACCCTTAAAGTACCTTTCTTCATTTATAAAACTGGTCACAGACCTGCAACAGCTTCAGCATCACCAGACCCAGCATCACACCCTAATTCCTTCCCTCAGTGCTGTGTCTTACACTTGCTGAGCCTCAGTTTCCCCATCTATAAACAAGGTTAATCCCAGGTAACCTTGTTATGTTGCTATGTTGTTAAACTGCTGTATCAGAGAACCACTGAGGAAATTAAATCACATTTAGTAGATCAAATACAAAGAGCTAGGCTTTGCCTTCAGTAGGAACTCAAGAAATGTTAGCTACCATTGCTACCATCACCACCACCACCACCGCTGCCACCATTACCATCATCATTCATGAAGACTGGCTGCTTTGTGTGAGTAGTCAGGGTGGAGGAGGGCCCTGGGGTCCACCTCAATGGGGGGAGACTGGCTTTTCGCCGACATTAGTAGGTGAATTTTTATTATTGTTTTGGAACCCTCTACAGATACTGTACCCGCTTACTGCTTGCTCCTGATGGGGGATTGCTTCTACTCCCCCACTGCACCCTTCTTGGAAGTCCCCTGATGGATAGCCATGAGCAAACAGTGCCTAAGACCTTCCTAAGGACATTGAGGGAGGAAAATGACAGCTGAGCAGATAGGAAAAGCAATTAGTTGGTTTCTAAAACTTGACAGTGGTCAAGACTCCATCATCCTCTTCTGGGCACCAAAATCAAATCCAGAATTCAGGAACCAAGTGGGGAGAATCGATTCTCCCCTTGGATCTGCCACAGGTCAAGCTGCTCCTGGTTAAAGAGCCAGATTTCCCATCACAGTCTGGCACTTTCTGCGCGCACAGGGCAGTGGCCAAGTTGGACAAGGTCTTAACACCACCACGTCAAAGGGTCTTAAGTTAGTTCATTAGCACAAGTTCCTTACTTGCCACACTTCGAAAGACAAAAGATTAAAAAACCCTCAAGTTTTTGTTGTTCCTGATTTGGAAAAATCATCTGCTTGTAAAAATCAAAAAGGTTAGTGAAAGTGTATTGGCCTTGGGGTGGGTACTTGAAGTGTGTCAGGAAGAACAGCTGGGCTCAGGGAAGTGGATACAGGGATACCCGTGCTGACAAGAGGCTGCCCCAGGGGCACCCTTCCTGACCTCTCAGTGATTCACCAGATAGTGTGGGGCCAATGTCCATGACACTCAGAGCCTTCCTGAGCCAGTTTCCCTGGGCCTCTTCTGAGACAAGCTCGGCACCTAGAGAAGCAGTGGTGATTCTAAAGGTAATGAACTGGGGTCATTACCTTTAGCTCAGGGCAAGGAGTGAGATGTTTCTCAAACAGTCATAATTTTGAGGAAGTATCAAGGGAACTGTAATAAACCCAGAAGGTTATTCAGGACTTTCGCTACTACATTCTGAAGTGAGATTGACTTATAATTTGCCTTTCTCCTACTCTCTTTGTCTGGTTTGGAAATCCAGGTCATACTGACCTCATCACAGGAGCTGGGAGTATTTTCTCTTTTTCCTGTTCTCCGTAACCATTTGGATAAGGGAGGGGTTATCTGCTCCAGAATGTGTGGTCAGATGAACTACTCTAGAATGTTTAGATTTGCCTGCAAAACCCTCTGGGCCTTGTGTTCCTCCTTTCTTGCTTCTTCTGAGGACTTTTTAACAATCAATTCAATTTCTTTTTTTCTCTTTTTTTTTTTTTTTTTTGAGACAGAGTCTCGCTCTGTTGCCCAGGCCGGAGTACAGTGGCGCAATCACAGCTCACTGCAGCCTCGACCTCCTGGGCTCAAGTGATCCTCCCACCTCAGCTCCCTAGGTAGCTGGGACTATAGGCATGCACCATCACACCTGGCTAAGTTTTGTATTTTTTCGGAGAGACAGGGTTTCGCCATTTCGCCATGTTGCCCAGGCTGGTCTTGAACTCCTGAGCTCAAGCTATCCACCCGCTCAGCTTCCCAAAGTGCTGGGATTACAGGCGTGAACCACCGCTCCTGGCCCAATTTCTTTAACAGTTATTTCTCTCTTCAGGCTTTCTAGCCCTCCTTTAGGCTGTTTTGTTGAGTTGTATTTCTCTATGGAAGTGATTATTTTATCTAGGTTTTCAAATTGAGTGGCATGGAGTTATTTACAGCATTTCAGGCTCAGAAAGACCATACCCATCTATCAATAAATACAGAGGGTGTTGGCCACGCGCAGTGGCTCACACCTGTAATCCCAGCACTTTGGGAGGCCGAGGCAGGCAGATCACGAGGTCAGGAGATCGACACCATCCTGGCCAACATGGTGAAACCCCATCTCTACTAAAAATACAAAAAAATTAGCTGGGCATGGTGGCAGGTGCCTGTAATCCCAGCTACTCAGGAGACTGAGGCAGGAGAATGGCATGAACCCAGGAGGCAGAGCTTGCAGTGAGCCGAGATCACACCACTGCACTCCAGCCTGGGTGACAGAGCAAGACTCCGTCACAATAAACAAACAAACAAACAAAGAGGGTGTCAAAGAAGTACATCCTGTGCCACTAAGCAGTGCCACCAAGCACTGCTGACCCTCCCCCAGTCACAACATGTTTTTGTCAGCAATCAGGGTTTAGGAAAATTTTACTGCCTGGAATCCAGCTGGGTCATGGTATAGAGGCCAGTTCTATAGTTAAGTTTGTAGTCAAATTGCCTGAGTTTCTCTCCTAACACCAACCTGGGCTCTTGTAACCTTGGTCTCCACCTCTGTAAAATGGGTAGAACAACCACCTCTCAGGACTGCCATGAGGATCACACAAGGTACTCCGGAAACTCCAAGACCTCATCTCAGGGAAGTACTTATACTCTAAGACTTTCAACCTTACGGCTTCTCATTTCACAAACTTTCCATTTACAAAGTCTTATGAATGCCAACTCCAGGTGCAGAGCATAAGCACTTCAAGTTTCCTCAATCCCACCACCTGGCAGGCACAACACCATCTGCATTTTCATCCCCACCATCTTAGGGCTTATTAGTCTAGAGCAGGAGTTCTGAAACTGGGCTCACTGGACCAACAGCAGCATCTAGGAACTTCTGCTGGAGGTGCAGATTCTCAGGCTTCATGCTACACCTACTAAATCAGAATGCTGAAGGTAGACTGAACAGTCTGTGTTTCAACATGCCCTCCCGGGGACTCTGATGCTGGATCCAAGTTTGGGAGCCCCTAGATTCTCAAAAGCCATAGGGCACTTCCCATGCTTGCACTTATTTCCCAAGTGCTTTTAAAACACGGTTCTCTATTATGCTCAATAAAGGGAAAAATGATAATCATATTGAAAAAGTGAGTAGGAAGAGATAAACAAACGTTCTAGAAGTGAAAGCTGAGATCATTTTAAAAGATCAATGGAGAGAAAATGGCAAATGTTGCGTGTGTTGTGTGGGATGACTCGTTCAATGGTAGAGATAATTCTGCAAACACTGAATCATGCAATGTGTGAGATGCAACATCTGTGCAGCAGACAACAGTCATCAAGACGCAAGGAAAAGGATCTCAAACATCCTTTCAGAAATGTGGACGTGGGGCCACAAGCCTGGCATCAACAGTGATGCTCATCACCTTCCTGGTAATTTGGAGAACGCTGCAAGTCTTCATGCTATTCTAGGGCTCAAAGAGAAACGATGGCTCCTAGTTAGGGATGTTTCACAGGTTAAAGGCCCATGTGAATCCATAAAACACCGATGCTTTGGCCTGTTTAGACAAGAGTGCTAAGCAGTTCACCACGCCAGAACCACAGCAAGGGTTAGCAAACCCACCAGCTTTTCCATACTGATGAAACCAGTGCAGCTTTAGGAAAAAAGAGAGAGAGAGAGAGAGAGAGATGTCTAGTAGAAAGTGTAAGCAAGGCAGAGAAACTGTCAGGTTAAAAAACTTTGAAGGACCAGATCACATTCCTTCTCACAAGCTTCTCATCCAGGGAGGAAAGATGGATCTACCAACAAACAGATCTATGAACCATCTCTTACAACCAAACACATCTGCTGGAGCTCCCGTATATACCTGTGACGGCTACAATTCAGCATGAACGTGCAAAATCCACCCCCAACCCCCTGAGATCCTGATTCACTCAACTGGGATAGAGCCCATTTTAACAAGCTCCCCAAGGGATACTGAGGCAGATGGGCCCCGGATCACAAAGCCAGTACTCATTACTGAAGACTCAGAATCAAGAGCAGTGTAGAATGGCTGCACACGCCCCACAAACACTGCTGGGGAAAAAACGCAGTCTGAAACCAAAACACCACCCGCCAGAGCCCCAATTTAGCATTTGTTCCACAGCAGATCAGGGAAGTCAGCAGTAAATGAGTAACATGTTACATAAGTTGCTGTTCTGTATGCAGAACCTTAACTCACCAAAGAGAAGTTAAAACCATATAAAAAGCACCAGCCCACCCCCAAAACAAATGCTGTGCAACTGTAGCCAGGATCCCCCACCCCCTTCTGCTGGGCTAAGATGAGCCCTCCTTTGTGCTGCAACCCCCCAGGGCTCACCCTTGGGCCCCTGGAGACTGGATCCTTCAGTCCAGATCAGGGAAGGTGAGGTTAGGAAAGAGGGTAGAAGGAGGACATTCAGGGCCACGTGGGCATGAACACTGGCTTCAGCAAAGCTTCCCTCTGGCTGAAAACACACATGGAAACACGTTTTGCTGGACTACACCTCTGGCCTGTTGCTGTAAAGTTCTGGAACCACAGCATCCCCTCTCTCTTGAGTCTTGTCCAAGAACCTCAAACCACTCTCTTCAACATTCTCCTTCTCTCTCAGACAAGGATTCTCAGTCTTTTTGTCTTCCCAGTTCCCCCAAACCTGGCTAACAAGTTAGTTCTGATTAGAATGTGAAAGGCTGATGGCTGGGACAATTATCACACCAGTGACCACAGAGGATGTCATTGCGGGTATGGTGAAGCCATGCACATGTACGTAACATGTGTTACTCCTTGCATGGAGCCAGCCTCAGGCACCTTCTCAGCATGAGGCCAGAGGCCAGCATTCCAACTTCCTGGCAAGTTTCAGAGGGAAAAGTCCATACCTATCTCTTTATTACTCTACTTCAAGCACCCAGCATGGTGAATAACTCTTAGGAAGTGATCAAAAAATCAGTATTGAATTGAATTAAATTGACACCTGATGTGAAACTTCAAGGCCCCCCCCCCCCACAAATTTGGCCACAAAGGTCGTCTCAAAATGCAGTACAGTCACCCAGGAAGCTTGTTACAAGTCCATCTCCTGGGCTCCACCCCAGACTAAGGAAATCAGACTCCATGGGATCTGCATCTCTCACCAGTTGCCAGGTAATCTAATACATGCAGAATCTGAGAGCCAGTGCCTTAACTTTACAGCAGGATCTCACGGGCACCAATGCTATGGGATGTGATTAAGCAAGAGTCCTTTTGAAACAGACAAAACAGAACAAAATAGAGGCCGGCATAGTTCAAGTAGGAGTAGAGAACATACAAGGTCAGGCAAACATGAGGAAGATAAGAGATCAGAGACAAGAAAGGTCTAGAATAGCATTTTGGAGCTAATAGGACTATCAACGGATCTCAACAGGTTGGCTCTCCCGTTTCCCCTGCTTGTGGGGTACCATGCCTTATCACCAGATCATGGACCAGGGGGTATCAGCAAAGCCGAAGGGTGAAGAGCACAGAGCTGGCAGATCTGCCTCACTGCAGAAGGTTGCACAGCACAAGAGGCACACCCTCATGTAGACCTCTGCGAGTCTGGCTTCTCTCCTCCACACTGCACTGTCAGCTACAGTCAGCAAATCTTCCTCCCTCATGCTTTACTCTTGGGTTGCCCCATATGAGCAGGGCAGGGGGCTGCTAACAGCTGGAATGCAGGGAACCCTGCCAGAGCCTTGCCCCTGCACCCAAGGGGCCACAAAAGCTCCCCTCGCCACCCTTCCTGAGACAGGGAACTCCGCCACCGCCAGCAGCCGTCACAGCAACATCAAACACGGGTGTTTATGCCAAGCCCCATTTACACGAGCCCACTTCTTCTCGAGAGATGAATTTCTAAAACAAACAGCTTTTACATATGTTCACAGGCACAGTCACGTCAGCATCAGGGATCCCCAGACGGAAACATGAGTCAGTCTGGGGCAAAGATGCTAAGTAAATCCTGTTTGGGTGAAATTCCTCTCTCTGGAGAAACAGGCGCCTCAACGCGGACTGCTCAGATTTCTCAGCAAGACTCCCTAAAGACAGCAAAGTCTCGCAGGGGAGCCCGTTCTGCACATTCTGGACTCTAAATCTACCATCGTCACACTGAGGTGTGTTGGCCTCATCACCCCAACCTTCTGTGAGCCCTTCTAACCATTCCCCCTGCACCCCAGCATCCCTGTCCCCACATGCACCCTGGTTTCATTGGGGAATCTGATGGCCCTGCCCTGTTGGGCAATGGTTGCCCACACTCCTGTAAGATTTCTGGACATTCCAAGGCTTGGGTCTCCGGCAGCCAAAAAGACAAATGCCACCAGGTAGACACACAGGTGTCTGAGAAGTGAGGGATTGCACATAACTGGCACAAGCAGCTAACCTGAAAGACTGATGCCATGAAGGACTTAGGTAAGGAGCAATGTGACTACACAGGAAATTTCAGGTTTGGGAGCATGAACTACATGGGTCATTACCTCCTGTTTCCTTAATTTTGCCTATAGAGACTTTGGAAAAAGGAGGAATTCCATAACCTAACACAACGTACGCAGGCTATGTTAGAGTAAGAGGGTACAAACCGAAAGAATTAGTGCAGGATGAGGTCAAGACAGCATTTAGGACCCACTATAGTCTGAAGGTTATGTTCCCCCAAATTTCATATGAAACCTAACACAAAACGCAATCACAACATTAAGAGGTGGGGCCTATAGGAGGTAATTAACTCATAAGAGCTCCGTTCTTGTGAATGGGATTAGTGCCCTTATAAAAGAGGCTGAAGGGTGCTGCCTTGCCCCTTCTATCATGTGAGGACACAGAAGGTGCCAGGTAAGAGGCACAGGCCCTCGCCTGATACAGCATCTGCTGGTGCCTTCATCATGGACTTCTAGCCTCCAGAATTGTGAGAAACTGGATTTCTAACTTTCATAAATGACCCACTCCAAGGTGTTTTGTGACAGCAGCCGGAACAGACTAAGACAGGACCTAACATAGGCCAATCATCCAACCTAGAGACAGCAGAAGGGCAAGAGGTTCCAGCATAGGCGCTGGTGTGGTGAACTCCAAGTCCACACTGCATGTGAGAAGACGGCGTGGACCCCAACCCAGACCCCACCTCTCTGGGCTACACTGCTGGGGGCATGATGAGGCTGCAAGCAAGGGCTCTGCACCGTGACCTGGGAGGCACTGGCCCGCTGAGGACACACGTCTTGGGTCCTGGGGGTGAGGACCTGAGCTGCCCTCAGAGAAGTGGATCTAGAGGGGTCACCATGGCCTTGGGTGTCTTGAAGTACAGTTTGGAACTTTGGACCCATTCCAGACCTTGGCTGGAACATCAGAGGCTTAGCCTCTCCACATGCATGAGGGTCTGTCTGTAACCAACACGGGCCTGTGACCGAGTCTACAAAGCTCTAGGTGAGACAGATGAAGGGGGGATCACTGGTGAGCTAAGAGGTGGGGATGGAGGTGGGGGGGTCTTATGTATGTCCCTAGGCTGCAGGCAGAGCTCCCCTTTCGCCATGGCCAGAGCCAAACCCAAGAGAAAGAAAAGCTACAAACCGAGCCCATTCTCCACCAGCGTGGCGTGGTTCACGTCGCAATCGCCCACATCTTGCTCTCCAACGTGATCATTCAAATCCAAGCCAGGCTGATGGGACCCGTTTCCAAAGTGCCTCTCATCCTTCTCAGAGCCGGCGTCCCCGTTTTCCATCCCGTTCTGAGCCTTTTTCAGGGGCATTATTTGCAAACCACTGGGGGTAGTCCTGTAAGACACCGTCTTGGCAGCCCTGTCGCCTCCTGCAGGGGGCTTGCCTGAATACCCCTTTTTTGGCTTGGCCAGAGGAGGGTTAATTCGCTTCCGTTTATGGGAGGTCCCCTTGCTCTTTCCAGGATCCGAAGGTCTGTGGGAGAGTTTCTCAACAGATGGGCCTCGACCGTCACGCAGGAGCTTGGAGGTGCTGGACTGCTTCCCTGACTTGATCCTCTTGTCCTTGGACACGTGCAGCCCATTGAATTCATCAATAAACTCCTCACAGTGCAAGAGGTGGTGCTCCGGCTCCCACGTGTCCTCTGTGCTCCCGTAGCCTTTCCATCGGATAAGATACTCCCATTTTCCTTTCTTGTTCTTCCTCTTGTCTACAATCCTTTCAACCTGCGATACAAGACGAGAGGGTCAGAAAACAGAGAGAGGGGGAGGAATGAAGTCAGTTCCAGGCATCAAGAACAGCATAAAGCCTTTGGGATAGAGGCATCTACCCTAGCCAGGGGGTGAGCCACAAGCTGTTCAATGCCAGAAGCCAACACTGGCAGGAGGGTTCAAGAAGGCTGGTTTATTTTATGACATCACTGTATGGAACCCAAGGCACATGCAGTCATTTCCCATGACCACTCTAGATGCCACGCCCAGCTGGTGGTAGCCACATGTCCATCCAGGCTTACTTTTATTCGAAATTGCATTGCAAGTTTTCACAAAAGATCTTTATTCTTTTCATTGCACCAAAGTAGACGCAGGCTATTAGAGACCAATTTGGTGTGAGTTCTTCATCCTAATTTATAAGAAGTAATATTTATTGAGCAATTATATGGGAGGTACTATGCCAATTTATCCTCACTTATAATAATACCGATGATCAGTAACATTCATTGGGTGCTTATGAGGCAGACACTACACTAAATGCTGGGCATAGACTCTCCCATCTCATTTTCTCCTGGACAACAACTCAATGAGGTATTTTTCTATCCTCAATTTACAAAGAATGAGGGCTCAGGGAGACCAAGTAACTTAACCAAGTTCCAGAATAGTAAGGGCAGAACTGGGGTTTGAACCACTCTCACTTCTTACTAGGCCACACTAACTCCCTTAATTGCAAAAATCTTCCATAGTGACCAAAAAGGACTTGAATTGAAAACGTCCAGTTCTCCCCACACAGCTCCCCCAGCTGCAACACAGAGGCGCAGCTAGGAGGCAAAGAGATAGGTAACATTTGTTGAGTACCTACTATGCACCTCATGTGTCCCCATGGCTGTACACCACTATCATTTTTCCATTTGATAGATGAAGATATTGTGTGTAAGGCAACTCGCCTACCATGCACAGCTCAGAGGCGATACTGGTGGGATTTGAACCTTCATATGTCAGGCTCCAAAGCCATAAGCTACTGTCTACATGTCTTCAAAGGCAAGAAAACCTCCCCTGTCTTTATGTAATCCCATGGAAAAATACACTTGGAAAATGCCAGTCCTGATGCTAATAACTGTTGGATTTAAGTGAAGGTTATGTGAGGGTTCATTTAGTATTCTTTCAACTTTGCTGTAGATTTGAAACTTTTTCAATTAAAAGAAGGTGGAAAATTCCCAATGTTATACACCCCAAACGCTAAATTTCAATGAAAAAAGTAGGCAGTTATATTCAAAACTTTATTCTACTTCAATGTCAATATAATATGCTTTTCTAGAATGGAATTTTGACCCAATAAAATTAAGTCAAGTGAGGAATAAGCCTCTGAAACTTACAAAAAGAAAAATAAAACAGGTGAGCAAAGATGAGTACAGTCATAGTTGATAATTGTTGAAGATGGGTAATGAATACACGGGGTAATTTATATGGCTGTTTATGTTTACGTGTTTGAATTTTAGTATGTTTAGAATTTTAATCCTAAAAAGAAAAAAACTTTGAAAAGTGGGATCGTCTCATCAATGGCTTTTGTACAACAGAGACTATGCAAAATAATTAAACCACTTTCTTTGCTTTGCACTTAATAAATATGCAAACAACTAGACTATACTGCCTCTTTATAATACTGCCTCTTCATAGACAATTTAAATTGCTTCCTTAATTGATTTATCTCCATCCAAATCTGCTATCAACATTTGTTTCCTTATTAAACGCCTGTGAACATGTCTTTTAGATTTATTAGATAATTTTTAGATATAATACACAAACTCTGTAACATTTTTTAAAAAGTAAAATCATGCCTAACTAATCCAATATCCAACCTTCGGGTTAAGGAATGGGGTTACTGAGTATTCCTTTGTAATAATGCTTCAGAATGCCAAGGATTTCTGGAAGAGTCTGCAGCTTTGCTCATTTTGTGACCACTGTAGGAAGAAACTCTCTACAGGTTTACTGAGGGAGGAAAGAGAGTAAGCAACCCGGCACGGCCTGAAACAGCAGCATTTGTGAGGACACCAACCTAGGAACAGCAGCAGAACCCAGATATTTCCTGGGAGCTAAGGGATGTGGTGTATCCTCATGGAGGCCTCCAGCTCTAGAAAATATATGCTCACTTCCCGGGATGGAGAAATTTCTTCCCCAGGATGAAGTGGAGGACCATGTTAGACAAATAGTCAATACAATGGATGAGTGCGTGGGTGGACAGATGGATGGGTGGGTGGATGGACTGATAAATGGATAAATGGATAGATGGAAGGTGGCATGTATGGGTGACTAGATGTATAAATAAATGAATAGATGGATGGATGGATGGATGGATGGATGGATGGATGGATGGATGGATGTGGGATGGATGAAAAGGTGGGGATAGAGGTGGGTTCATAAATGGATGGGTAGATGAATAGATGACACTTATCAATATGGCATTAGTAAAATATTTAAGAACAGGGCTTTGTAACAAAACAATCTGTTTTAAATCCCCTGCTGTGCCTCTTATCATGTGTTCTTGAGCAAGTTACTAAACTTCTTTGGGCCTCAGATGACTCATAGAGCAAGGCAGAAGTAACAGTGCCTATCTCTTGGGGTTGTTGTGGGAAATACACAACTATGTATGTTTGCATTCCACAGTAATCTTGCATAGCTTCCTGTGACCACAAACCTTGGTGGTGTCTAAAGACAGAATGTTCCTCCACCTCTCACAATATGACCCCTTAAAACAGTCAACTCCTCCCTGGGAAGAAGAGTGAGTAGACCTACTTAGATAAGTGCTTCCATGTATGCAAGGTGGCTATGCATAGTTGGGCTGCATGAAAAGCTGAGGGTTAGCAAGGGTGCAGGGTCTAGATGGCTATTTGGGGCCACACTGGAGGCGGAGCTTAGTTTGTTCCCTCCAAATCACTGGAGGTTTCAATCACAGAGTCACAGGTAGCTTTATGGCAGACATCAAGGCTAGTTCTTCTACCTCTGGTCCCATCCACAAAGCTACTGGGTGGCTTGTCAACAATTTCTACTTAACCCAATAGCAATGATGAGCAGTATTAACAGAACCATCTCTAATAGCCTGGTATGTGGAGGAAGACATTTGGCTCTGTCGCTTTCTATCCATATGACCTTGGGCATGTCACCCAACCTCTCTGGCCTTGGTATCTCCATCTGTAAAATATATAATAATAAAGAAAAAATGAAAGAATTAAGATACAAGATCACTACAAGATGAACGGATGACTCTGATACATATGAACTTCAGTTGACAAAGCTGCTTTCATATATATTGTTTCACCCCCAATTTAAAAAAGCAAACAAACACAAGGTTTTTGCAGGTTCAGAAAACACTGCTTTTCCTGAAACACTGGAATAACCATGAAAAACTCAGGGGAAAGCTGGCTCCCAAATAGCCCAGCATACTTTGATCTCCGGCATCTCTTGGGACCTAATCTTCTATACATCTCTGTGTAGGCTTCTGACTCTTCCTCTTCTCAGGAGAACCTCAAACAGAACCTGAATTCTAATTTGTTTTCTTGATAAGAAAAGCCCAAGTCGTTTAGGACTTGACCTTCATATGATTGCAACATTCTCTCTCTGGGAAATTCTTTCTTCTTAAGCTCCCCCAAAACCTCCTCCACTGTCTCATAACTCCTCACACCAAAAAAAAAAACAAAAAACAAAACAAAAAAACAACCAGAGAGCTCACCCCCCTGGTCCTGGCAGCTCTGTCTCCTGATGCTCTACCCCCACTCTACCTGGGCAGGCCACTTGCTTCACCTGAAGCTCAGTCCTTCCAAATGGAAACAATAATTAATTCTCTTCCCTTTATTTGCACATATGAATGAATGAATGAATGAATGAACAAATGAATGAATGCATGATATTAGAAAATCCTGTGTACACACCCCCACCAACTTCTTTTCTCAAAAATAAGCAATCTGAGATGCTGAACTATTCCTCAGAGCTCAATCAAATAATTCATTAACATTTACTCTCCGTGATCCCTGCTAATGTGAGACTCTGCTCTATTGCAGGTGGGGCGCAGGGAAATGCTGATGCAATTATTACTGGTGCCAGGATGCCACCTGGATGGCTGTCTCAGTAGGATTAATAATGATGACAATCATCTTGACTGGTATATGCATAGTTCCAGGAACGGTGTAAATCACTTTCAGGTGTTAGATTTCATCTTATGCCCAGCCTTCCAGCTGGATATCATTCTCCTCATTTGACAGGGAGGAAACTGAGGCTCAGAGAAGGCAGGTAAGTTTCCCTTGATCACACAGTCTGTAGCTGGTTAACCAAGATTTGAACCCAAGTTCATCTGATCCAACAGCCTCAGTTCGTAGTCACATCTTGCCAGTAAGAAGCTATTACAACAGGGCAGGGCCAAGCAAAGCATCAACCGCTGGAACAGCAACAAGAGGAATGGATACTGAGGAAGGAAACGGCTTCACAGAAGTAATGCATGCAGTAACTCTTCAAGGATCACTGATACGCGAGGCACCAGTGTGCAACAAGAAACCTCACAGACCGCCATCATGGCTCACAGGCTAGTGGAAAACACAGAAGGAGCATAATATAATATGTAGTAACAAATTACAAAAAGTACTCTGGGCCGGGCTCGGTGACTCACACACGTAATCCCAGCACTTCGGGAGACTGAGGTGGGTGGATCACCTGAGGTCAGGAGTTTGAGACCAGCCTGGCCAACATGGTGAAACCCCATCTCTACTAATAATACAAAAATTAGCGAGGCATGGTGGCATATGCCTGTAATCCCAGATACTCCAGCGGCTGAGACAGGAGAATCACTTGAACCCAGGAGGCAGAGATTACAGTGAGCCGAGATGGCACCACTGCACTCCAGCCTAGGAAACAGAGCGAGACTCTGTCTCAAAAAAAAAAAAAAGGACTCGTACGACTCGTACTCTGATGGCAAAGAGGAAGGTGCTGTGAGAAACAATGGCAGCGGGAATGGAGCTATTTCAAACAGAACAGTCACGAAGGCTCCTCCAAGAAAGGACAATTTAAACTGAGGGCAAACTCAGCCTGTAGAGATGAGAAGGACTGGAGCAGTGAGGGGCCTTCCGAGCAAGGGAGAACACCCCCTCCTCCTCAGCCTTTCCACTAGCAGGCTGATAACATACCACCACCACCACCTAACACTGATTCAGCACGACTAAGGGCCAGCCACTGCTGTACTTGATCCCTATACATTAACTCTCCAAAATAACCCAGCAAGGTAGGTAATTTTATTTTCTTATTTTTTATATAGAGGACAAAACAGGCACCCAGAAGTTATAGACTTTGGTAAGCACAGGAGAGCTAAGACTTCGTCCAATACATCTTGGCTCCAAATCCCATGCTCTTGGCGACCACATTACATATACCTCTCAGTGTGCAGTGGGCCCAACCTGACCAAGGCTGGCAGCATATCTGCAGCTTCAGGCTCTTCCCCTCAACTCCTGCCAATTTCCTTGAAGTCCTGAAGCATCTTTCCATTACTTCTGATTAGCCTCCTGCACTGGCCTCTCCTAGAGCCCCTACCATGCCAGCCACAGGGCCACTTCTCCCTCTGCTTCAATTCTTCATTGGTCTACATGGAAACAGACTCATCACCAGTCATATTCCCCACCCCACATTCCCACCAAACCAGCACAACATATACAATTGCAATTGCTCTGGAACCCAGGATTACAATCAAAGATTTTGCAGACTGCTGAAGGGATATCTTTCCAACCGATGGCACTGGATTGAGAAATTTTGGGTTTACTAGTACATGTCTTGGTCTCTGGGAGCAAAAAGCAAGGCCAAGAAAGAAGAACAGAGAAAGAAGACATCCATGCCTACAGCCCCTGTCCATCCATACACCAGAGCAGCCATCCCCAGCCAGAAACAGCTCATTCCCTAACCCTGTACCTCAAACCCCACATCCCTGAGGACCTTTCTTTCTGCAACCTTTCAACATGCTGGGACAACTCCCTTGGGGGCGCAAAGGCACAGGCACCCTATGGTTACAACTTGGGGTATGAAGTCCTCGGGAAGGATAAAGAGGGCAAGTTCTGGGAACAACTTGGCATGCACTGTTTAAAGTCCAGAAGACTTAGATTGCTTCAGATAATCGAGCCACAAAAGAAGGAGGTAAAAACAGGAGGATTTTCCCCTCAAGCACAGCAAAACTACACAAGGGAAATGGCTGTCAGACCAAGAAGTTTGGCTCAGAGCCATGTAAACCAAACTAGATTTTGGGCAAGGGTCTGACTGGGGGACTCTGTGGCATCCATGTGGTGAGAGAGACCAACAGGAATTTTCACGTCCACTCTGCTGGAAAACACTACGCTTACAGAGACCTCACACAAACAAAATTAGTAATAGCAGCATCATCACACAACATGGTCATAAAAATTTTTAAAACGTAAGAACATGATCATAACTAAAACGTTCTCAGTACAGTCACACCAGTGAAGGGTACTGCTGTATATTTTTGAATAGTATTTGTGGTGTGTCTTCCAATACTACAGAAAATATGACCTTTGTTTTAAAGAGAGAAGAAGCGACACATGATGAAATGAAACCAACAGGTTGAGAAGGAAGCTGAAATGAAAAAATAATTCATTTATATACGAAAGGATGTAAAGGAATCAAAGAGAAAATGCAAGCAAGGGAATAAAATTCCCACTGGAACCAGGAAAGGACAGAACCAACATGCAGGAAACCATACCAGCGATGTAGACAACATACTCGAAAAGCTGTCCAAGAGAGCAGGAGAAAAGGACACGAAGATTTTAAAGAAAGCACTAAGGAAAATGAGAATAGATACCTAGGAGAGTTAATAGAGATCCACCCAATCTAAGTCCAACAAAGAGAAAAAAAATCAAAACAGGACAGAAATACTAATCAAGGCATAATAGAAGAAATCTATGTCCTAAGTCTGCAGGTCAAACGAAGATTTCAGTGATGGGGGAAGGGGAGTTTGAGAATAAATCACCTTTATTTCTACCCTCGCAAAGCTTCTTCATTTCAAAAAATTGAATTATCTGCCTCATCCCCCAGCCGTCCCCCATCCAAAAATCAGGCCAACTTCAGAATGTTAAGTTCCAGAACACCTGTTGAAGCAATAAATATTCTGAACTCAAGAATTATATAGCCCAAGTGATACTTCAGATGAGAAGGAGGAAGATATCTCATGTCTTAGGGGACAAAATATGAATCGTCCATTTAAAACATGACTCAAACAGGTACTTCAGAGAACAATTTTAAACCTAAACTTTTAACGTAAAACTGGAGAAGGTGTAGTAAGAATACATACTAGGATTAATGTTATACAATGATACCAAATAAATATCTGAAGTTGAGGCTTAAGTAATCATTGTAATTACGACAAATTGAAAGCAAATATTAAATGATTTTCAAAGGATTACATGCATATATAATGTGAAAATAGAAAGCAAAACTATAATAATGTGATTTTTTAAATGCCAAGTTAAGATAATGAGTGTAGGAAATGATCAAACATGAAGAAGAGTGAAAACTTAACTGAATGATGTTTGCCTTTATCACTAGAGTAACATGTTTGTGTATATTGACAAAACAATTACATTCAAGACAGAACACACGCCCATAAAATGACACGATCAATGATCATAGCACTTTTACTCATAATAGACAAAACCCGGAGAAACGTAAGTATTTTAACAGAATAAACAGACCATAGCATATCTGTGCAGAGAAGTACTACTCAATAATAAAAAGGAATGATACACACAGCAGTTTGGAAGAAACTCACAGGCATTATGCTGAATGAAGGGGCCAGACTCAGAAGACTACGTACCAGGCAAACTCATCTACGGTGATCGAAGCCAGATCAGAGGCTGCTGCATGTGGGGGTGGATGGCGGGGTGGGGGTGAGAGTGATTGCAAAAATCATAAGGAAACTTTCTGGGGAAATGGAAATGTTCTATAATTGGATTTGGGTAGTGATGTATACATCTGTCAAAAGTCACTTTTACACTGAAAATATGTGTTATTATATATAAGTTTTGCCTCAATAAAGGTGTTTGAAAGACACACACAAAACACATAGAAATAAAAAGAGGAAATATACACTTCAAATCAAATGAGAAGATGGAAATAAGGTCTACATTGCAAAAGAAAGTTTTAAAAATGAAATTGTATTAAAGCATAAAAGCCAAAACGCATTAAATAAGACAGCAGAAATGAGGCCAAATATATTATTTACCAAAAAAAAGTCCTGTATATGAATACTTACAGCGGCTTAATTCATTATTTCCAAAAACTAGAAACAACTATATTCTTCAACAAGGAAACAGATAAACAAACTGAAGTTCATCCATATAATAGAATACCACTCAGAAATTAAAAGGAACAAACTATTACTTGGCACAGCAACATAAATGAATCTTACATTCAGGTGCCAAGGACCAGAAGAGTAGGGGATGATTACAAATCGGCTACACAAGGGAATCTTTAGGTGATGAAACTGTTCTGTGTGGTCCTGTGGGGGTGGATTCAGGACTGTACATTTGTCAAAAACCACAGAGCTGTAGAACACAAACAAAGTGACCTTTTTTGTATGCACTTTTTTTTTTTTTTTTTTTTAATCAACCAAGGTGTCAGGGACTCCTAGGATGGAATGCATTCAGTCACAAATGAATCTCACTGTATTACAGATGCATGATACAACCTAAATACAAAAGATAGGGAAAAGAAGCTGACCCACGTAACTCTAGAAAACTGTGTTTTAACTGGACAAAATAAAGACAAAGTACACAAATACTGTACTCTAGTTCAGCAGTCCCCAACCTTTTTGGCACCAAGGACCAGTTTCATGGAAGACAATTTTTCCATGACGGGCGGAATGGTTTTAGGATGAAACTGTTCCACCGCACATCATCAGGCATTAGTTAGATTCTCATAAGAAACGCAACCTAGATCCCTCGCATGCGCAGTTCACAATAGGGTTCGCACTCCTATAAGAATCTAATGCCGCCGGTGACCTGACAGAAGGCAGAGCTCAGGTGGTCATGGTCTCTTACCCACCACTCACCTCCTACTGTGTGGCCCGGTTGCTAACAGGCCACAGTCTGGTACCAGTCCATAACCAGGGGGTTGGGATACCCTGCTCTAGTTGATAAAATTGTTTTTCACAGAGGTACAAAGAATTTAAAAATGACTTTACATATGCACTAGGTTTGAGCAAATATGTAAATAATTGATAAGAAATGAAAGCTAGTTTTCTCAATGGCTGATAAAAAAAAAAAAAGCCATAAATAAGCTAAAGGAGAAGATTAGAATAAACCCTGGAATACTGAATTGGAGCCAGAGATATCAGTATAAACTCATGTTTACTTTAATACATTTACACATATAAACATGAAAATATAATATATGTATACATGGGTTAGAGCACACACATATTTCCCACATCTTTCCTCTGAAAGGGCCAAGAAGCAGTCACACCCCAGTATCAATGAGCACATCTGCAATATAGGTCATGGTTTCTTAATATCACTCTCCAATGAAAAAAAAACTAGGGCTGCCTAGGAAAATGCCTAATTCTAGGGCTGGGACAGAAAACATGTAAGATGACCCTAGAAGATCTTAAGAGTGCCAATAGGTAAGAAAGTGCTCCAAATAAATAAATAAACCCACAATGATGGGGGTCTATCAAAAGGGCCAAATGAAAGAGCTCCCGAGGGCCAAATGAAAGAGCTCCCAATGGCCAAAACTGGAACAATCTGAGTAACAAAACAAAATTAAGCAACATGCTCCTGATAATAAGAGTAACCCAAAGAATATATATCCCAAAGAATTATAACCCGAAGAATAAATATTCAAGAGTCCATCTGATATAAACAGGTGAATTAATCAGCAGTTAGCCAATTACGGCCTGCAGGCCAAATCTGGTCAGATGTTTCTTTTTGGAAGTAAAGTTTTATTTGGACACACTCATGTCCATGCATCTACATAATATCTGTGGCTGCTTTCACAATACAACAGTAGAATTAAGTTGTTGTCACACAGAGTGTTCAGCTCACAAATATTTACTCTGGCCCAAAAAAAAGTTTGCCAACACTTAACACTATAGAAAACCACAAAACCAAAGATAAATAATAAAAGAGGAAGAAACAAAGGCTGTATAAAACAACCACAAAGCAAATGACAGGAGCAAGTCCTCACCTATCAATAATAACACTGAATGTAAATGGATTAAATTCCCCAGTTAAAAGATATAGAATGACTGAATGAACTAAAAAAACAATACCCAACCACATGCTGCCTATAAGAAATTCACTTCACCTGTAATGACACACACAGATTGAAAGTGAAAGGATGGAAAAAGACATACTACACAAACAGAAACCAGAAATGAGCAGAAATGGTTATATTTATAGCAGATAAAATAGACCTTAAGTTTAAAAACTGTAAAAAGCAATAAAGAAGGTCATTATATAATGATAAAGGGATCAATTCAGCAAAAGGAAATTACAATTTTAAATATGTACGTACCCAACACACAAGCACCCAGATATATAAAGCAAATATTATTAGATCTAAAAGGAGGGACAGACCTCAATACAATAATAGTTGAGATCTTCAACACATGACTCTCAACATTGGACAGATCATGTAGGCAGAAAATAACAAACATCGGCTTTAACCTGCACTACAGACCAAATGAACCTACCAGACATTTACAGAACGTTTCAATCAACAGCTGCAGAATGCACATTCTTCTCATTAGCACATGAAGCATTCTCCAGGACAAACCATACGTTATGCCATGAAAGAAGTCTCTACAAATTTTTTAAAAATTGAAATCATATCACTTATCTTTTCTGACCACAATGAAATAGAACTAGAAATCAATAACAAGAAAAACTTTCAAACTGCACAAATAAATTGAAATTAAGCAATGCGTTCCTTAAATACCAATGGGTCAATGAAGAAATTAAGAAGGGAATTTAAAAATTTCTTGAAACAAATGAAAACAGAAACACAACATACCAAAACCTATGGGATACAGAAAAGCAGTACTAAGAGAGAAGTTAATAGCAATAAACATCTACATCAAAAAAGTGGAAAGATTTCAAATGACCTAACGATATATCTCAAGGAACTAGAAAAGCAAAAAGAAACCAAACTCAAAATTAATTAAAAAAAAAAAAAAGAAATAATAAAGATGAGAGCAGAAATAGACTAAAAAATACAAAAGGTCAATAATATAGTTTTTTAAAAATACAAAATCAACAAACCATTAGCTAGACTAAGTAAAAAATTGAGAAGACACAAATAAAATCAGAAATAAAAAAGAAGACAGTATAATTGATATTATAGAAATACAAAAAATTCCATCGAGACTATTACGAACAACTATATGCCAACAAATTGGAAAGCCTAGAAAAAGTAAATACATTCCTGGACACATACAACCTACCAAGATTAAACAGGAAATACAAAATAGAAATAGAAAACCTGAATAGACCAGTTAACAAGCAACAAGATTAAAGAGTAATAAAAAAAGCCTCCCAACAAGAAAAGCCCAGAACAGGATGGCTTTACAGATGAAGTCTGTAAACTTTTAAAGAAGGACTTTAAAACTATTTCTTCTCAAAATCTTCCAAAAATCTGAAGAGGAGGACCCAGGCATGGTGGTATGCACTTAGAGACCCAGCTCCTCTGGAGGCTGAAGTGAGAGAGTCACTTGAGGCCAGGAGTTCAAGGCTGCAGGGCCCTGTGATTGCGTCTGTGAATAGCCACTACACTCCTGCCTGAACAACATAGTGATATTTTGTTTCTAAAAAAATTAATAAGTAAAATAAAATGATAAACTGAAGGGGAAGGAATTATTCCAAACTCATTCTATGAGGCCAGTGTCATACTGAGACCAAAAGCAAACAAGGACACAACAAGAAAAATAAAACTACTGGCCAATATCCCTGATGAATGTAGATGCAAAAATCCTCAACAAAGAATACAAGCAAACTAATCCAACAACACATCAAAAAGACAGTACACCATAATCAAATGGGATTTATCCCAGTGATTCACATACAGCTCAATATACATAAGTAAATAAATGTAATACATCACATTAAGAATGAAAGGCAAAAACCATAAAATCATCCCAATGGATACAGAGAAGGCATTTAATAAAATTCAACATCGCCTCATGATAAAAACTGTCAATAAATCAGGTAGAGAAGGAACGTTCCTCAACATTATAAAGGCCATATCTGACAAACCCACAGCCAACATCACACTGAATGAGGAAAAGTTGGAAGCTTTTCCTCTAAGAACTGGAACAAGACAAGGATGCACCCTTTCACCACTCTTACTCAACACGGTATTGGAAGTCCTAGCCAGGGAAATTTCACAAGAGAAAGAAATAAGGGGCATCCAAACTGGAAACGAGGAAGTCAAATTATCCTTGATTGCAGACAACATGATCCTATATATATGTAAATCTAAAGACTCCACCAAAAACCTCTTAGAACTGATGATTCAGTAAAGTTGCAGGATACAAAACCAACGAAAAAGTCACGTTTCTATACAATAATAACAAACTACCTGAAAAAGAAATCCCATTTACAATAGCTACAAAAAAGTAAAATACCTAGGTCTAAATTTAACCAAGGAGATGAAAGATCTCGACAATGAAAACAATAAAACATTGGGTCAAAAAAATTAAAGATGAGATAAAAAAATGGAAATATATCCCATGTTCATGGATTGGAAGAATATTGTTAAAATGGCCATATTGGCCAAAATGATCTGCAAAGTCAATGTAATCTCTATCAAAATACCAATAACATTCTGTACGGAAATAGAAAAAAAAAAATCCTAAAATTCATATGGAACCACAAAAGATCCCAAATAGTCAAAGTTATCCTGAGCAAAAGAAACAAAGCTAGAGGCATCACACTACCTGATTTCAAAATATACCAAAAATCGATAGTAACCAAAACAGCATAGTACTGGCATAAAAAAAGACACATGATTTCATGGCTAAGACCTCAAAAGCACAGGCAACAAAAGCAAAAACGACAGACGGGATTATGTCAAACTAAAAAGCTTCTGCACATACTGCAAAGGAAACAATCAACAGATGAACAAATAACCTGCAGAATAGGACAAAATATTTGCAAACTATGCATCTGACAAGGGATTCATATCCAGAATATACAAGGAACTCAACACAAGAGTAAAAAATCAAATAGCTGAATTTAAAAATGAGCCAATGATCTGAAAAGACATTTCTCAAAAGAAAATACACAAATGGCCAATAAGCATATGTGATATGGCTTGGATCTGTGTCCCTGTCCAAATCTCATGTTGAATTATAATCCACAGTGTTAGAGGTGGGGCCTGGTGGGAGGTGACTGGATCATGGGGGCAGAGTTCTCATGAATAAACTGCCATCCTCCCTTGGTACTGTATAGTGAGTTCTCAAAAGATCTGATTGTTTCAAAATGTGTAGCATCTCTCCTCCTCTCTCTTACTTCTGCTCCTGCCATGTAAGATGTGTCTGCTTCCCCTTCACCTTCTGCCATAATTGTAAGTTTCCTGAGGCCTCCTCCCAAGCAGAAGTTTGCTTCCTGTACAGCCTGCAGAACCATGAACCAATTAAACCTCTCTATAAGTTATGCAGTCTCGGGTATTTCTTTATAGCAGTGTGAGAACAAACTAATAACAATAAGAAAAAAAGCTCAGCATCACTAATCATCAGGAAAATGCAAATCAAAACCATAATGAGATAACATCTCACCCCAGTTAGAATGGCTGTTATCAAAAAGATAAAAACTAACAAATGCTGGCAGGGATGTGGAGAAAAGAGAACTTCATAAACTGTTGGTGTGTAAATTAGTAAAGACATTGTGGAAAATAGTATGGAGGTTCCTCAAAAAACTAAAAATTGAATATCATATGATTCAATAACCCACTACTGGGTATATATTCAAAGGAAGGAAAAACAGTATGTCTAAGATATGCCTGTACTCTCAGGTTCACTGCAGCACTATTCACAATAGCCAAGATATGGAACCAACCTAAGTGTCCATCAACAGATGAATGGATAAAGAAAATATGGTATACATATTTATATACAATGCAATACTATTTAGCCATAAAAAAATGAGATCCTATCATCTGTGGCAATAAGCACCAGCCTGCTGGACATTGTGTTAAGTGAAATAAGCCAGGCATAGAAATATAAATACCACAAGTCCTCACTCATATGTGGAAGCTAAAAAAGTTGATCTCATAGAAGTAGAGAGTAGAATAGTAGTTACTAGAGGCTGTGAAGAATAGCACGAACAGAGGATAGGGAGAGGTTAGTCAACAAATACAAAACCACAGCTAAACAGAAGGATTAAGTTCTAATGTTCTACAGCACTGTAAGCTGAACATAGCTAACAAAATTTTATTGTATATTTTCAAATAGCTAGAAAAGAGGATTTTTACTATTCCCAACACAAAGAAATGATAAATGTTTGAAGGGCTGCATATGCTAATTACCCTGATTTGATCATTACACATTATCTATATGTATTAAAATATCATACTATACCCCACAAATACATATAATTATTATGTGTCAAAAGGTTTTCTTAAAAAAGTTGAACTGTATACGGAAAAGCAAAAGAACTAGAATAACTAAAACCGTTTTTAAAAAGAACAAAGTTGGAGAAGTTACAGTGCCTCTGCAAAATTCCAGATAAATTAGAAAGTTAAACAAAAACCTAAGAACATATCAAATACAAAAAAAAATGCGTTTGAAGACTTACAGTGGAGAAGGTCACTGAAACAAAAATCTAATGGCCATAAAGAGGGACAAATTTCACTAAACTAAAAATAAAATTTTTCATTTCATAAAAGACATCAAAAATAAAATTAAATGACAAACAATGAACTGAGAAAATACTCACATTTGCGGCAAAAGAGTAACATCCATAATATATAAAGAACTTCAAAGTCAATTAAGAAAAAGAAGTAAAAACGGGCAAAGAAGCAGAGTAAGAAACAGAAATTCAAGTAAATAAAAATGGATATCAACATATTAAAAAGAGGATCAAGCTCATCGCTAATCAGGGAAATGAAAATTAAAACAGTGAGAAAGATTGGCAAAAATTTAAAAGGTTGCTAATATCCTATGTTGGCAAGGATGTGGGGATACGAATAGCTACATATGTTCTTAGCACATGTAAATGGATATACTCTTTAGGGAAGGTAATTTAACAGATATCTATGCAAATCAAAATGTACACCCTTCTCTCCTCCTCCTACACACAGTACATAGGGTCACATCATGCTTTCTCTCGACAGTAGTCAGTAAACAGAATAAATGTGTCACCTCTGAACAGAAAGGTTTAATTTCCTATTTTGTCTCTTCCCTACCACAGCAACAGAGAGGCCACCAGGTGCAATGCGGTGCAGCTAAGAAACACTGAAGCCTTCAGCAGCAGCCTGGGTCTCTGAGGGACTCGTGGGCAGAACATCCCACCAAACACTGTGGGACAGGGAGCATGAGTGAGAAATAAACCCCTGCGGTGTTAAGCCACTGGGAAAAAATCTGCACAAACCCTTGAACCAGCCATTTGACTTTCGAGTATCCATCCTCATATAACCAATTCTAAAGGGAAAAGAGCAATAAACAGGGACCCTGTCAAAGTAGAACAGTGACATCGATCCAGACAGAGCTATATGTCTTAATGTACACTGTGATCCCATGTATGCCCAAATATGCAGATGCAAATATATAAAGGTCTGGAATAATTCTCTGTCAATCTTCTACGGCTATTGCCTAATTATTAACAATGGTTTGCTCTAAGGCAGGGAGTGGAAGCAGGGGAAGAGGCCACAAAGAAAGTCTTTCATTTCCATCCCAATTCTTCTGTAAAGTTTTTTTTCAATGAACATTATTTACATAGTATCTATACCATTTTTAAATCAATAAAAATATTTTTTGGCCGGCGCGGTGGCTCAAGCCTGTAATCCCAGCACTTTGGGAGGCCGAGACGGGTGGATCACGAGGTCAGGAGATCGAGACCATCCTGGCTAACACGGCGAAACTCCGTCTCTACTAAAAAATACAAAAAAACTAGCCAGGTGAGGTGGCGGGTGCCTGTAGTCCCAGCTACTCGGGAGGCTGAGGCAGGAGAATGGCGTAAACCCGGAAGGCGGAGCTTGCAGTGAGCTGAGATCCAGCCACTGCACTCCAGCCTGGGCGACAGAGCGAGACTCTGTCTCGAAAAAATAAATAAATAAATAAAAATAAAAATAAAACTTTTTTTTAAATTAATTCAATTCCTATATTTAAAAATGACCAACCGGAACATATCATGGGGAAAAATGAGCACATTCCAAAAAACAACCAAAAAAACACTGAATTGCAAATGTTAACTTTCATGAGAAATACTGGAAAACTACAAGAAGATAAAGCACAAAATTCTACTGAGATATTTTAAAGGGTTGAAATGAATGGAGCTGTATGCACCATGTTTCTGGATGGGGGAATTCTTCATACATTAAAGCTGTTGGTTTGCAACAAACTGATCGATAAATGTAATGCAGTTGCAATCAAAGTCCCAATGAGTTCATTTTCAGAACTTTACAAAATGGTTCTCAAGTACCTCCGGGAGAATTACACAAAAACAGCCAAGAGATTTTTTAAAAAGAAAAATAATGAGAAGGCACTTCCACAATAACATACTAAAATAGAATATACAGCCGCTATCCTTGTGAGTATAGCATTAGGACAGGAAAAATAAATCAACCGAGCAAGAAAGCAAGCCTGAAAACATCCCTGCATATACTAGGAGATAAAATCTGAAACAAAGTAGCATCAAACATCAGTGCCAAATAGCAGAATTATTGCATCAGTGGGATTGGGACAATTATACAGGAACGTGGAGTGAGAAACAAACCCCCATTTCACAATAGAGGAATCAGAGTTTGGGTTGTTTTTGAAAATTCCAAGAGGTTCCAAGAGTCAGAAGGCCTAAACACACACACACACACACACACACACACACACAAAACTATAAAAACTCACAAGAAAACAAGACAGAGGTAGACAGCCATCTCATTTTTCGTTGAAAGATATCCCATGTTCAAAATAATATTTTGCTCAGAAAAGCAAATGTATCTGCACATATATCCCATTTTTAGAAGAAATAAAAAAGTGCATAAAATAGAAAAAAATTAACTGGCACAAACTAAAATCGTAAAAATAATCAAGAAATATATAAAGATCTCAGAAATACCATTAGGAAAAGCAGACAGGGCTGAACACAGGGGCTCACATCTATAATCCAGCACTCTGGGAAACCAAGGCAGGAGGATTGTTTGAGGCCAGGAGTTTGAGACCAGCCTGGGCAACATAGTGACACCTCATCTCTACAAAAAAATTAAAAATGAGCTGGGTGTGGTGACTCATGCTTGTACTCCCAGCTATTCGGGAGGCTGAGGCTAGAAGATCGCTTGAGCCCAGAAAGGCAAGGCTGCAGTGGGCTATGATCACACCACTGCATTCCAGCCGGGGTGACAGAGTAAGACCTTGTGGACAGGTAAGGCCACAATATTAGGAAGCCAGCCTGGCCTACTGGAGGATGAGTAGACACAAAATGCCACAGCCAACAGCCAGCACTGCACACCAGAAACGTGTGTGAGGCCATCTTGGACTTTCCATCCCAGCCGCATGAGTGAGCCCAGATGAAATCAACAGCGCTCCCCCACAGAAGCCTAAGAAATAATCAGTTGTTATTGCTTTAAGCCACTAAGTCCATAACTGATATATCTTGATATAAAAGTTTATTAGAGTATTAGCTCAGTCATGTGGAATATATATATACACACATGAACCTAGGAAAAAAGATAAGGAAATGTTAACAAAAATAGGAAACGCCATTAACAGAATTATCTCAACCATGTAGAATATGCATATACACACCCACCTGGGCAAAAAGAGAGGCGGGGATGTTAACAAGAATGTTATCTCCAGGGAGCAGGATTAGTGTTAACTATCTTCTTTATATTCTTTTGTATTTACAAAGTTTCCTTTTATGAACAGATAAATATATGTGAATAGCATTATATTTTAAATATTGATTTACCTCCCCAACTAGACTGTAGCCTCCTTGATTGCAGAGGCTCTTTCTTTTGACTGTGAACCCCACAGCTTGTCAGAGGTACAGTCAATGCTAGATGAAAGAATGAACACGGAAAGCCTTAGGCTTATTCCCAGATTCAGGATTGGACTAGAACTGCCAACTTCCTCATTGCTCCCTGGACTTCCTCTAAAGTGCACTAGACCAAACCTGGTGCCCATGAGTCGATGACCACCCAGCCACTCTGCCCTTACAGCAGGTATCCCCATCACCCTGTGCTGGCTCAGGCCATAGGGCCTCCCTGTGGGGTGCTCTAGGGACCGTTCTGGTTACCATGCATCATACTCTGGCTCAAGGAGAGGGACAAAGTGACCCAGCCCCTCCCAGAACCGCACCTGCTGGTCAGGGTCTTCTCCACGGCTATTCCTGGGTACAGGCTCCCCTGAGTCCTGCTGGCTACCAGGACCTCTACAGAAGGGTCCTGCCCTCATGACCTCTGATTCCAGACCACACCTGGCCTTGCCTGCTCTTTGATGACAAGCCTCACCTGCGGAGCCACGTTAGCATCAAATTTTGCACCCAGGTAAGCAGAGCAGCCCCCTCCCTTCTCTTGCCCAGCTGCGTGGGGTGGGTGCGCTCATCACCACACTGCATACTCAATTCCAAAGTACACACAGGGCAACAAGTGAGCTACAGGATAGCAGAAGTGTGCATGTTGCTGGAAGATTGGGAGGTGAAGGTGACCAGTAAAAACTTCAATACCTGAGTAGAGCAAAATGTCTGTTTGTCCTAGGAGGTCAGTGAGGTATATCAGATGGTGCTCTCCGAAAGCTCATTAACCAACTCCTTCTTGCCTTTCTCACCCTTCCCTCATCCAAGCCAGACACTGCTAATCAATACAACACCCACTCCTAATCAGCCCAGATCAACCCAAAATGCATAGCACAGAATTTACACAGAAGCACTTGGCAAATTGATATTCTTCTTCTTCTTTTCAATATAATACTCCAGGCAGCCACAGCTACTCTCTCAGAACCAAGACCAAAGATGGAACTTGATCATTCATTCAACAAATACTTATCAAGTGCTCATCACATGCTAGACACTGCAGGAGACACCAGAGGTATAATGGTGAATATAAACAAATGTGGCCCTCATACCCACGAAGCACACAGTCCAGCGGGAGAGCCAGCTTCTAATACATAATGTCACCAACCAACATTAATGGCAAACTGAGATAAGTGCTCTAGAGAAAAGGAATGACACTCGCCACTGGTGTGTACAAGGTAGCCAACCTGGTCTTGGCAGTCAGGGAAGGCTTCTCGGAGGAACTGACATTCAGAATAGAAGGAAGAGCTGCCACTGACTGGAACAGGCCATGCAGGGGGAGCTCAGGGAGAAGGGAGTTCCAGTTAGAGGGAATAGAATGTGCAAATGCTCTGAACCAAGGAGGAGTGTGGTCAGTGGTCAGCGTGAGGAACAGAGAAAGGTCACGTGCCTGAAGCCAAGAGGGACTGGGGCACGTTGAGAGATGAGAGTAAGAGGGAGGAAGAAAACAGACTCTGCTGGGTCTCTATGGCAAGTTAAGAACCCTGATCTCATCCTGATCCTAAGTGCAAACAAGCCACCCACGGGTATGGCAGGTGGAGAAGTTGGCCAAGGCAGGGCCTCCCTGGTCCAGGCTTCACATGCTTATGGTCCAGCTAGGAGCTAGACCTCACTAGGTGAGTTCCTTGTGGGCAGATGCTCTGTTTGACATCCCAACAGCTCACCAGTGCTTCATCTACGCTGACTTCAGGAAATGCTTTATTGCTCAGCCATCCCTCTGAGACGCAGGGTCTGGATCCAAATGCCTACCAGGGCAGAAGGGAGCACCAAACATCCGGGACCAGAGGTGGCATCTGTTTCCTCTAGCAGGACGGCTGCTAACACCTCCTTTCAGCCTGGTTCTGCCTTTGCAGTCTTCCACAGGTAAGACCGTCCCTCAGGGCCAGGTGGCTGGGAAAGCGGGCAGGGAGATTCCTGTCTTCACTCTGGCCAAAGGCCACTTTTGAAGAACTATGGGCAGATGCTAGAGTCCTAATGTCATCCAGATGCAAACTTACTGACCCCAAGAACTCCTCCACCTGCCAAGGCCTCTGAAAGAACTTACTGCTTCCTTATAGGGAGCCCATCTGCTTTCAGGAGTGTTCTAGAAGCTTTAGCCCAGCTGTAGAAGGCACAATGAGGGAACACAGGCAGGTCCCCTGGCAGAATCTGTTCTTCCTATTCCAACAAAGATTTATTTGCAGGCCTTTGTGCTATTATGAGTATTTTCCACATTTCTTTCAGTAGAACTGGCATTATTATAATTCAACGGTCAGCAAACGTTTTTGTGAAGGCCCAGATGGTAAATATTTCAGGCTTTGAAGGCCACACGGTCTCTGTTGCAACTACTCAACTCTGCCCTTGTCATGCAAACACAGCCACAGACAATACATAAACAAATGTGGCTGTGTTCCAATAAAACTTTATTTATAAAAACAAATGGTGGGCCAGATTTGGCCCGTGGCCATGATTTGCTAACCTCCATATTATAATTTCTCCATTCCATAATTTATCCCTCTTTCATCCATAAACATCATAAAATCTTTCTTCAAGTTATCCCGTTTATTTGCTAGGGGAGAAAAGCATATATTGAGCATCTACCATATGGCTGGACACTCCAAGGCAGTAGAGGGGTGTAATCTGAACATCATAGACATGGTCCATGTTCTCATGGAACTTAGCATCCAGTGTGGAAGACGAATGGAAAAGTGTTCATTCTTCTCATCTCTGCATCTTTCCCTCAAAATAACACCTAATCCCCAGCCACCAAGTGACTACAGGCCAACATCAAAAGCTACTAAAAATTCTGCAAAACATTTTAAGAAGCATAAATCAATTACACCCATTAGCTGTCCCTTGGCTGCAAGCAGTAACCTCTCAAGAACTTCAAAAGGTTTGTGAAAAATGAGTTGCCCTCCACCCTCACACAAGAATGTGAGCTCAAAAACAGGCGGGCAACGCTGGACCCATCCACTCAATGCTGGCGGGGAAGGGCTCAAGCTCGGGAACAAGATAAACCTGAGCTTCAATCTAGGCCTCCACCCTATAAAACTGTGATCAAACTATTTTTGCCTCTTTGAGCCCCACTTCTCCCATCTGAAGACTGGGAATCATGATCACATTGTTGCACATTGCAGGGATCAAATAAGTTGATGTTTGGAAGGAATTCACGACTGAGGCTGGCTTCTGGTAAACAATTATGACTGAGTTACCAGCAAGCCACTAGGGGCAGCACCAGGGGAAACCATCCCCTCCTGCTGCACAAGAGTGATTAGCAAGGGTGCCAGAAATGCTCCACAAGTGTATAGGAAATGCCAAGAAGAATGAGGTTGAGTCCAGGGACCACCAGGAACATGGAAGACAAAGAGGAAGAAAGACAGGAAGGAGAGGCAGGTTTGGGGCTGCTGCCTCCCAGTCTACAAGGCAAGAGTGCACAATGGAAAATATTTATCACGGGAAGGCACAAGAGAGGCTGGTCTTATTCATGAGAACAGGGGTAGATGCTGGAAGACCTGGCCCTTCAGTTACACGGCCAAGTGACTCAGGTCATTCACACCTACAGACTTGTCTGCCTGCCCATAAAATAAAAGTCTTGAATGGAAGCAGACATTTTCCAACCATGTTCTGGGAAGCCCTACAGATTGATGATGACATCACAGGAAGTCGCCTCAGAGCATGGGGCTGCAGTGAACATCCCATGTCCAATTCCCTGCACCCAGAGCCTGCCCCCTAGGATTGGGTATAGCCATTATGGTTCTGCCTGGTATTGCATTTCATGCTAAACAAAGAAAATTTTTAGAGAATAAAAATAAGTGATAGTTGGGCACACTGGCTTACACCAGTAATCTCAGCACTTTGGGAGGCCAAGATGATAGGACTGCTTGAGGCTAGGCGTTCAAGACCAGTCTGGGCAACACAGAGAGAACCCCATCTCTACAAAAACAAAAAATCAGCATAACTCAGCCTGGGGCTGGCGTGTGTCTGTCCTATACTTGGGAGGCTAATGCAGGAGGATCACTTGAACCTAGGAAATCAAAGCTCCAGTAAGCTATGATCATACCACTGCACTCCAGCCTAGGTGACAGAGAGAGATCTTGTCTCAAAAAAAGGAAAAGAAGAAAGAATAAATGTTAAAAACCTTGAACAAGACCATCCCTGTTCAAGGATCCTTCCAGAAGGCTCCTTCTGGTTCAGTGACTGTAAATGCCCCAGTTGGGAACGCAGCACCAAATGGGTCAGAACACACAGCTTCTTTGGGTTGGCATCACCAAACTTCAGATGCTTTGGTGGTATCTTTCTGAGTGTTCATACCCAATGCTTAAGTCATAATCCCTTCCTAGTTTTTAATAGAATCTGTGTCTGTTTGTAAAAGTGTGGCCAAGTCCAGCATCCAGAGAGGCAGCCTCAGAAGTGAGGGGAACAGAGTTTATCTGAACCCTGGCTCAGGTCAAGGGTTGGTGCTTCAAGTGGCCTGTAATACAAGGGCACAAGTGTTTCATCACTGTATACTGGGAAAATTCCAAAAAGAGACCGTTGATGCCTCTTAAACCACGAGTTTTTTTCTCTCCAGTAGGGTGTTGGGTTACTGAGGCTAGATCACCTTAAGCTTATCCAGAAAGAAAGCCAGGATGCTTTTTCTACCAGAAGGGCTCAGAGGATCACACTCCTAAGGAGTAGGGCAAAGACGATGCCCTTTCCCCCTTCATGCCCCATAGGAGGTTGTAGAGGATGGTAGGTCTATGGAAAAACCCAGGACTGGGATGGAAGGATAGGAGGAAACTCACATTTACTCAACAGGAAGTAGAGATGTCAAATCCCTTATCTTGTGATATGGTTTGGCTGTGTCCCCACCCAAATCTCACCTTCAATTATAATAATCCCCACGTGTCAAGGGCAGGGCCAGGCGGAGATAACTGAATCATGGGGGTGGATTTTTCCCATACTCTTCTTGTGATAGTGAATAAGTCTCACGAGAGCTGACGGTTTTATAAATGGGAGTTCCCCTGCACAAGCTCTCCTGCCTACCCCCATGTAAGATGTGACTTTGCTCCTCCTTGCCTTGTGCCATGCTTGTGAGGCCTCCCCAGCCATGTGGAACTGTGAGGCCATTAAACCTCTTTATTTTATAAATTACCCAGTCTCCGGTATGTCTTTATTAGCAGTATGAGAATGAACTAATACATCTTGGGACAGCCACAGCCCTCCCTATTAGGAAGCCAACACCATCCCATTTTGAAGATGAGGCTCAGAAAGGATTTCTGTCAAGGAGAAAACTCAACCTGCCCTACCCGGCTGCAAAGCGCATCACTGTACCCAAGAGGCAATCAATAAATATCAGCTGGTAGTCAAACTTCCTTTTAAAAATGAACAAATAAAAAAAAGACACACGGTTTTGTTTTGTTTTGTTTTTTACTTATACGTAGAAAGTACTAGAAGCTTATTCTGCAGTTCAAGTTGTTCTCAGTTCCAAAGCATGGATATAGAGCAGACAGGAATGTGGTAATGATGAAATCTTTATTACAAAGTTGCTGCAATCCTCATAGAAAATATTTAAAGATATTAAAAACTGCTTATTATAAAGCAACATGAGGCAATTACCTATCTACATTCCGAAAATAAAAATGTTCTTCTGGCAACAGAGCTCCTGTTTGCAAATTGAACAGAAGCGTAAGGCGCCAGTCAGACAAGAAGAAATACAAATAGAAAAGCACAGGCAGGACTGCCTTCTCCTGTTTTGAAAATATAAAGTTGGCCAGGCCTGGTGGCTCACAAATATAATCTCAGCACTTTGGGAGGCCAAGGTGGGCGGATCACAAAGTCAAGAGACCAAGACCACCCTGGCCAACATGGCGAAACCCCATCTCCACTAAAAATACAAAAATTAGCTGGGAGTGGTGGCGCGCACCTGCAGTCCCAGCTACTCAGGAGACTAAGGCAGGAGAATCGTTTGAACCCGGGAAGTGGAGGTTGCGGTGAGCCACGGTCATGCCATTACACTCCAGCCTAGGCAACATAGGGAGACTCCATTTCAAAAAAAAAAAAAATACAAATTTGTTCCAACACAATTTATATGTTAGGGAATAATTTGAGCATAATGCAAAGTTTGCATTTGCTTGTGCACAATTTCATCCACAAGAAGCACTAGATGAATGCAAAAAGCTAAAGCTGCACCTAGCTAAACCGAGCCGTGCAGGAATAAACAAGACACACATACACACAGATACATACTTCCTCAAATACCCATGAGCTCCCCCAGTTCACCATGTGTGTTCTGGCCCACACCTGTGCACAACTTTCAGAAAACCCTACTTCACAACTCACAATAATTACTAGCCCTTCTCACCCCTACTTCCACAGGCCAGCTTTCAGGGTTTTTTTCAGTCCTTTTTAAGGTAAAATGCCACATTTATTGTAGTAATTATGGATTTCTTAACCATCTTGCACGTGCAAAACTGTACTACCATCTCTTTTTTCATTAAGCCACTGACAACATTTTTGATTTTGTACCCCAATCTTACTTTTTCCATAACCCCTATTTTTTAATTACATGATAATGGACACCAGGCTGATTTTTTATGTTTTTTAACACGGAGTTTCACTCTTTTGCCCAGCCTGGAGTGCAGTGGCGCTATCTCGGCTCACTGCAACCTCCGCCTTCCTGTTTCAAGTGATTCTCCTGCCTCAGACTCCGAGTAGCTGGGATTACAGGCATGCAGCACCATGCCTGGCTAATTTGGTATTTTTAGTAGAGATGGCGGTTTCACCGTGTTGGCCAGGCTGGTCTCGAACTCCTGACCTCACGATCCACCAGCCTCAGCCTCCCACAGTGCTGGAATTACAGGCATGAGCCACCGTGCCTGGCCTGGCAGGCTGATTTTTAAGAATGTTCAAGTCACATTATAACAGAACTTACTTCCAAATGTTCTTCTATGGCTTATTTAATTTTTAGAGGAAATACACAGTACTATAAATTGGTACAACCCTTCCAGCAGTCACATAACAATATTTGCCAAGTTATGTCCATATCTTTGAACCAAGTAATTCGAGAGAATTTACTCTAACGACATAATTCAATGAGAAAACAGAAAGAAGATGTGTGCACTAATATGTTCATTGTGACACTGATGTGGATGTGTGTGTGTTTGTGTGCATGTGTGCAAAGCCAACAAACGTTTTAATTGAAAAGACTATATAACCAAGTAGTAAATGACTATAGTACATTGTTCAGTGAACAGAAAATAAAAATGTGTGTAAACAGGTTAATTGTATGAAAACAAGGACAGAGAGGACAATGATGATTTTAGTTATATGGTCAGGATAGGATTGCAGGTGATCTATCGTACATCTTGAAAAAATTCCTTAACGTTATAATACTGCTAACACGCGCGCGCGCACACACACACACACACACACACACACAGAGACAGAGAGAGTGAGAGAGAACTGCGTTTAAATTTTTTTTAAAGCTAAGTCACCAAGAAGTGTTTTGAATATGCTAATTTTCAGTTTTGTTAAAAATCAGAAATAGTTCTTCACTGCATATCATATACCCAGCACAGTATTTATTTCAAGATGTGAAGGAAGTAATTTGAAATTTTAGTTTCATGAATACATATTTTTGTAACAGTACAAATCTGAATCCTGAACTACAGCTGGTAATCTTCAGTTTGTCACTAAAACTAATTTGCAGCCCTGCTGCTTGCTGTAAATATGGAAACAATAGTCCCTTTGCAACTCACAAACATGCAGGGCAAAACCTACCAATGGAAAGTAAAGGTTGTGCTACACGACTGGCAAATTGGACAGTGCTTGCACTCAGGCTGTTATTGGGTGAAAATCAGGTGGGAGGATTTGTTTCAAGCAGGGCTGTTACCAGGAAGACAACTTTCTGGACAAAGCAGATGGCCAACAAGAAGTGGGGCATTTTCACGTTAACAAAATGAACCGCCCAATAGATTCTGTGAACAATATAAAGTACGTATCTGGAACCATTTGTGTCAGAAACTCCAAGTCAGCCCAGTCTCCCAGGCAGGGAACCAGACGTTGACAGCTCGTGGAGGGCTACATGCACACCTGGGAGGGGGCAAAGGTGGGACTGCTTTGAGTGCTTAGCAGAGAGTCCTGTTTTTATTAACACTTGAAGTTAATAAGAGTTGACATTTCCCATAGGCAAAAGCTCTCTCCTCCTCTGAACACGCAGGATGCAAAGTGGGAGAGAGCTCAAGGTTTTGATCCTGACGGCCCTGGTTTTTAATTTGAGCTACATGCTGTGTGACCCACAGCAAATTCCTCTACCTCTCTGAGCCTCCCTTTCCTCTTCAGAAATGTAGGGATGACGTTCTGTCTCCACTGGTTGTTCTAAGGATTAAATGTTTGAAAAGGCAACACACCTGGTCCTAAGAAAGGCTTAAGAAATACTCAGTAAATCTGAAGCTTAGTGTTTCAAGGGACACTCCTGCCACCTGTACTCCCAATCCTGGGCCCTTGTCTGATGTCACCAGCAAGAGCATAATGCCCTGGCTGACCACACTCAGTATGGCACTGCAGAGTAGATACATCAACAGGACCCTGAATTATCCATTAACCAACCGACAGGGCAGAAGGACACCTCACCTGACCCACTTCCACCATCCAAGTCATGTATTGGGGGATGAGGCTGGGCGGTATGAGGAAGAGCTAGTTCTAAAATTTGTTCCTTCACGTTTATATATATATATTACATATATATAATATATTATATATATATTATATATATATATATATCTCTCTCTCTCCATCCAAACCACTGCTCACTGTGACTTAACTGAGTGCAATTAAAATTGTGTATGTTTTAAACTAATGTCCAAAGAGTCCCTGAAACGTAGACATTTGATCACCTGCAGACCATGCATGAGATCCCCAGCGCCCATGATCACTGCCTGGTGTCCTCTATGTACCCTTACAAGTCTCTCCTGGTCTATTCGTCAGTGCCACCACATTGCTGGTCCCTGGGTGCCCTCCGTATCGGCTGGACCTCACATCTCCCTGTTTCCTCACCACCACAGCAAGAAACTAAACCCTCTCAGATAAGAATGAGGCAAAGATGAGCCCAACCCCAGCAGCAGGATGGGGCAGAGGCATCTCGTTCCACTGCGTGGGAGAAGGTGGGTGGCTGCAGGCAGAAGGAAGGAGGACTCCGCAGGTCTCTGCGAGGTGCTTGGAAAGGAAAACCAAACCACAATGGCCCCCAAAAGGTGCCTATGGATAACACAGCCCTGAGCTACAATGTACAGCTCTGGGATGAATGGGAAATGCATGGCTTAAAGACAATGCAGTCAACAAAAACGATTGTGTCCCAGTGCCATCAGACATAACATATCTGCTTCCTTTCATCTGATTTATGTAAGATGCATGACTGGCTCTGAATTTTATATCCCCTGGGTGTTGCAAGCTTAGTAAAGCCCAGCCCAAAGGGGAATCCGCTTCCTTGATAGCAAATGTGGACTTCCTGCTAGTACCCAACAGAAGGGACTAGAGGAAGGAGGAGAGTCACACAGATGTCCAAAGTCAAATGCAATCCAGGTCCAGGTTGTGACTTCGCTCATCGTATTCGGCTGCAGACAAGAGCTGTTCTAAGGTCCTCAGCAGCCCTGCTTACTTATACAAGAATATCCCTTCAGAGACTGCGTTCCTTGAGGGTATGGCCCATGATCTGCTGCAGTCTATGGCTTTTTCTACCTCTCCTCCTGCTCATGATGCCCCGTGCAATGTCTGCTACACTGCAGGCATTTAATAAGCGCTAGGTGGCTGGAAAGATAAATGCACAGATAAATGTGTAGCCGGATGAAGTTACAAAACAAGCTCTGGGGGGCTCTGAGAAGAGTGCATTGGGGGAGAAGGCTGCAATCATTCAAGAGACTCAATCAGATTGTCACGTGCCATTTGTAGACACACCTCCAGAAGACTGGTAGCATTTTTTTAGTTAAAGCAAATGGCCTTTCAGATGCACTGTCACCACAGCCATAGGTTACTGTTCAGGATGTTCCATTGGGATATTAAAGCTTAGCCCAGAGCACGAAAGGTCCCTCTGAACCTTTGATGAGCTCTAATCAAGGATTCCTCAGTAGGGGATAACCGACCTCGACACAATCTTCTCTACCATCCTACGGTTGGGTGTGGGTATTTTGCACGGATGCACACATTAAGATCTCCTGTCTTCTAACAATGTGACCTTGCTCCTCTTCCCATCAACTGGTAGGGTCTATGTCCCCTCCCCTTGAACCTGGTGGACCTTTGAGACTGTCATGGCCACAGGGAAGTGACCCTATGTGACTTCTGTGGCTATATTATAAAACTGCCATTCATTTCCACTTTGCTCTTCTGTGATGCCCATTCTTGGAACTCAGGAGCCATGCTGTGAGGAAGCCCAAGCAAGCCCTCATGGAAAGACCGCATGCAGGTGTGCCAATCGACAACATAGCTCGGGCCCCAGCCAAGAGCCAGCATCAAACAGCAGATGCCAGAATGAATGTGCTTCCAGACGAGTCAGCCGCCAGCCTTCAGGTCTCCCCAGCAGAGGTGCCGAACATTGTGGAGGAGAAACAAGCCATTCCCACATTCTTTGTCTAAATTCCTGACCCTCAGAATCTGTGAGCATTGAAAATTTTTTATACCACTAATTTATAGGTGGTTTGGAATATTTATATATTCACATATAAAGTGGAATACTGGAACTTAAGCATTGTCCCAGTCTCGAAACCCAGACCCCTTAGCTTGAGTCTTGACACTAAGCTTGCATCCTGGTATCCCCTAAACTGCAGGGTGGGGGCCCTTTCCTCCTGTACCATCAGATATATTTTAGAGTCTTACTACCCAACACCAATAAATGAAGAAAAAAAAAAAAGCTACAAGAGAAGATTTTGAATGTTCCCAACACAGAGAAATGATAAATGTTTGAGGTAAGGACATGCTAATTACCCTGATTTGATTGCTATACATTGTATACACATATATAAATAGCACTCTATATCCCATAAGTATGTACAATTATGATATGCCAACTAAAAATAAAAGGGAAAAATAAAAAATTTAAAAATAAATCAAGAGGCTGCTGCCTACCTGGCTGGTTACTCACCGTTTATGTATCTGTTGTTGTGTCTCCTGCAATACATAAGACTTCTCTAAATTTGCCACAAGTTCTGGTCACCTCAGTAAAGCCAATGATCCTATCCCTGACCCTAACTTTCTCTGCTCCTACCCCATAAAATCCCAGCATACCTTCATCAATGCCATCCTGGAACCCTGACAAGAAATATCTCTGCATTCTACACTCAATCCAACTAGCTCCAAGGCTCCTGAGGGTTACTCAGTGACAGGATAAATTACCCAAAAATAAGCTACCAAAGCATTTCACCAAAAGCTCCATTTTGGAGATCAAATGAAAGGTGAGCGTTTAGTGGCCAGGGAGATTTCTCCGAGCAGGATCAATACAGTGTTTCCATCTGTCCCCCCAAGTAGGATGTTGTCAGAGCCTCAGACCATGCCCAGAGCTGTGGAGTCACTCGGGATCAGAGACAGAATACCTACACAGAAACAGACACTTACAGGGTAATTAAGGTCATGCAAATAAGCGGACATGCCTTACTCATCTGGAGGAACAACCCGAGATGAGATCAAAGTAAGTGTAACTGCAGTACGGTACACAAGCAGAAGTAGGACCCAAGCCATGGATCTAACAATGGCCATGTGGATCAGATCAGCAAAGAGGAAGAAATGTTGTGTCTGGCTCAGGCCCTGACGTGGGCTCCACAGCACATGCTACAGTCCTGTGTCCTTGGCACTGGCCTGAGGATACAGGAATCCTTGTAGGACCTGGAGTCACGATCCCATCATAGTCAACAAGGACTGAGGGCTCTGGAAGACCATAACCACCATCAATACCCCAACTAATCCAGTCATCTGAGGGGAGAAGACATCTGACAACTAAAGGGCCCTCATCCCTACCTCCCATATCCAAGATTTGCAATTTTACCCCCTGAATCTCTTTCCAAGACATTTACAGACACTCGTGGTTCTCCAGTGGCACTGCCCTGCTGTAGGACACCAGCTCTCACAGCAGCCTCCAAAGGAAAATCCCTGTACCCCTCCAGCCTCCCTTTCCTCCACTGTCACATTGCCTCCAGAGGAATTTTTTTTTCATAATGAAATCTGACCATGTTCCCAACTCCCTCTCCCTGTTTAAAACCCTCCACTGCTCAAATGAGAACAATGTAAAACCCTTAATACGGTCTATAAGCTCTGCACAGTTTGGCATCTACCTGCACCTCTTGCCCCTTCGCCTTCCATCTCCTCCTCACTCTCTGCCCTGCAGCCACTCTATAGAATCATCCATGCCCCCAAACCTCACCTCAGTGCCTGGCCCTCGTGCCCTGGAAAGTCCTTTCATTCCCCATCGCTCTTCCTCTAACTTCTACCCACCCCTAGATGGAAGAAGAAGTAGATTCTAAGCCGTTTCCTAGCCCAAAACCCATCTCTGTCACTGACCTGTGGTTACGCCCTTGGGCAGAGGTCTAAATCTCTTTATGCCTCAGTTCTTCATGGGGATGATAATCATTCCTCCTTCATGGGATCATTATGAGGATGAAAAGTTAGCCCATGCAAATCAGGTAAAAATAATTGTAACAAGGCCCGGTACATAAAAGGAATTCAGTGACTGTTCACTCCTTATTCTTATCTCAGTTCAAATATCACTTCATCAAAGAGAAGCCTCCTCTGTGGCTCCCCACACTAAGATTCCCTCATTAAATGCTCTTTCCTTCAAAGTACCTGCATCATAATTATACATCCTTTAGTGGGACTACTTGATTAATGTGTATCACAAGAGCAGGATACATGTCTGGTTTTGCTCACACTATATACCAAGACTTACCACAGCTCCTGACATACTGGATGACTGGGTAGATGAATGAGTGGGTGGGTGGATGGATAGATGGGTAGATGGGTGGATGGATGGATGGCTGGATGGATAAATGGATGGATAGCTGGATGAACAATGGGTGGGTGGATGGAGGGATGGATGGATGATAAATGGATGACTGGATGAATAGATGACTAAATGGATGATAATGGACGGATGATTGAAAGAATGGATGGATAGATGGATTAATGGATAGATGATAGATGGCTAGATGGGTGGATGGATGGATGGATGGATGGATGGTTGAACTGACAGATGATAGATGGATGACTGGATGAATAGATGATTGGATGGATAATAAATGGGTAATTGAATGAATGGATGGATATATTGATGGATGGATAATGGATGGATGGATGGATGATAGATGGATGACTGGATGACCAGATGATTGGATGGATGATAATAGATGGGTGATTGAATGAATGGATGAATAGATGGATGAATGGGTAGATGATGTATATAATGTATGTATGTATGGATGGATGGAAGGATGGATGGATGGATGATTACATGGATGGATGGATGGATGGATGGATGATTGAATGGACAGATGGACAGATAGATGAACGGATAGATGATGGATGGATGGGTGGATGGATGAGTGGATAGAAGATTAGATGAATGGATGATTCAATGGATGGATGGATGGATGGATGGATGATTAAATGGATAAATGGATGGATGAATGACTGGGTTAACAAATGGATGGATGGATGATTAAATGGATAAATGGATGGATGAATGACTGGGTTAACAAATGGATGGATGGATGAATGGATGAATGAATGGATTAGATGGATGGATGGATGGATGGATGGATGGATGGATGGATGGATGGATGGAGACAGCCCTGCTGACACAGAGTATGGTGACTAGCCATTCTCACTATTCAACCTTAGGCCCAGCAGCTTTACCTTCAGGAGCTACCCAGAGTCCTAGACTGCCTTGTATGTCCTCTATGATGATCTTGAATATCACCAGTTCTCTTTCCTACATCATTATTATTCTTACAAAAAGATAGCAACAGGGACACAGGGGGCTGGATATCCTGGTGGCAGTAAAGTAAGAAATTTCAGAGACAACACACCGAACAGAGCCACTGCCACCAGGGGAGGCAGATGGAGACAGAGGCAACCTGAGCTGGGGTAACTGAGAGCCCCCAGTCCTCTTCCTAAGACTCCACTAGGGTGAAGGCTGCTTTACCTCTTTAGGAACCATGAAGGGAAAACCCCTGTGAAAACTGGAAACTGAACCAAACACCTTCTCCAATCTTCTCCACGATCTAGGAGGCAACAAGTATTCATGAGATCTGCTAGGGGCATGGAGCAGTGAAGTGGACAGACATGGCCTCTGTCCTTGGGAAGTTGGCCAAGATATGTAAAAGGCAGACAGGAAATAAATAATTAAAATAAATGATTAACTAATTGCATGTGTGCAAAGCAAATACTGAAGCCAGGAGGACTCCCCGTCATATGCTAGAAATTCCCTGGCATGCAAAATGTGATAAAGTTCCTAGAACAGTTATCCCACATGGTTTGTGGAAGCAAAAGCAGGGCACATTGAGCAGGAAGGTCTGTTTCTAATAAGTTTCTCCACTTGCAAGGTCAAGGATAATGTGAGGCACATTCAGTGTGCATCTGCTGTCTGTCTCATGCTGGGTGCTTTCTCAAGCAGTTACTAAATCATCCTGACAAACCCAAAAGGGGCTATTATCTCCACTTTACAGATGTAGCAACTGAGGTTCAGAATGGTTAAATGAGAGTACTAAGGCCACATGACCAAGCCAAGAACAAAACCCAAGACTGTCTCCCAAGCCCATGCTCTTTCTGCTATACCAGGCTGCATAGGGAGTGAGAAGTGAATTTTGTTTGTCTTGGCACATAATTGAAGGACTAATTTAAAATAAAACATTAATGTAAAATCTTAATTGTCAAAATCATCTCAAAATAAAATTGATGACTTGTTTAAGGATGGATGACAAACTCGCATAACAGTTAAAACTGAACTATTAGTGCCATGGCTGCCATGACACTAAGCACCTCATGTGCACAATCCCAGTTAATGTTCACATCAACCCACTGAAGGGGAGGTTAGGACCATCATTCCTAATTTACAGGCGTGGAAACTGAGGCTGTGAGAATTAAAGTGCTCACCCTAAGAGCCAAAAGTTGAACCCACGCCCATCCACTCCGATCCCTAAGATCCACATCACCTGGCTATATTAAAACACAGCTGACTTACTGTGACTTACTGCTCCATGACAAGGCAGGCTGGATGGCAGCCAGGCTCAGGAGCTAGAATTGGCCACTATGGGAAAAGAACGCAACTGAAGGAGCTGGAAGTCCAGTCTGGCAAGTGTAACCTGACACCCAAGGCTATAGCAGCAGATGGTAGGTGGTGTCCCAACAGACACGTGGATCGTGGGACGGAGAACCCAGAACAATGGGCCAGAGGGCAGCATCCGGAAATCCTGCCCAGCAGCTACACCTTTGTTGGAGACAGAATCCCAGTCCCTAATAGAGGTACTGACAGGAGCAGGGGAGGGCCTGGGGTCTAGAGACACAGGGAGGCCACTAAGGAGGTAAGGACTTAGAGCCAGGGAATAATGCAGGGATCCAGTGGCAGAATCAGGAAACCAGATAGAATTGTTCTTGGCAGTAAGTCCAAAGTTGTCAGAAATAGGGCATGAATTCTAGGCTTGACGACTTAATGCTCCCAGAGAATTGGGCAGCAGCTCCTGAGATTCCCAAGGGACTCCTTGAAAGAGAACATTACTCATTCATTCCTTCAGCAAGTATTGAACACCTGTTACATGCCTGGCCAATGTTAAGCCCTCGAGATAGAGTGCTAAGCAAGACAGACACAGTTCCTGACCCCCGTGAATGCAAAGGCCATGTTTCTCAAACTGGAGTCGGAGAATCCCCAGAAGTACCTGTAAAACTTAAGACTCCCAGGCCCTGAAAGAGGCTAGGAGCAGGAATCTGTGTGGGCCTTGAGCAAGTCCCTCTGACTGCTCAGTGCCTCCATTTCCCCATTTGTAAATGGGACGAGGAACACGAGTGGCTCACAAGTTGCTGTATTAAGTGATTGCACTCAGCATAGGGTAGGGGCTTGACACAAGCCAGGATCATCATGATCTTCATCATTTTAATTTTCTGCATCATCACAGAGGAATACGGCTTCATTTTAACAAGACCCCTCATCATTTGTGTGCACTAAATTTTGAGAATCACTAGATAATTTTCAGCTCCACAGGCAGTTCCTGCTTCTACATGGGTCCTAGCCAGCAACTTAAATTTGAGAGA
This sequence comes from Theropithecus gelada, assembly GCF_003255815.1. NCBI lineage: Eukaryota > Metazoa > Chordata > Mammalia > Primates > Cercopithecidae > Theropithecus > Theropithecus gelada. Next base: position 38,381,512 of record NC_037688.1, read on the forward strand.
AACAAGTATCTGTACCTCGGACTGCCTGGGAGAAAACAAGGCCCCAATTCTGAACCCCAATGTCTTGTCCTCTCTCCTGTGAACCCAGACACAGTGACAGGAAACCAGGAGGCTGTTGCCACCAAGCTTCACACTATGCAGTCATGAGGACAGGAAGTGCCTTGTTCACAGCCTGTGTCTGTCCACGCAGGGATGACGACAATAGAATCAGCCCAACGGAGTGCCGAAGACATTGTTGGGACCTGCCTTGGTTACCTGCTGTCCAACCCTGGTCCTCTCCTGGCATAGAAAGGCCACAGGCCCTCCCTGTACCCAAACCCTGATATCTGGGAAGGGATTCAAATGTATTGTTGATATTCCCTGTGGCTGGGTCATTTCCCAACAGTGTCCCCTCTCCCAGGCCTTGACACTGTAAAGCCACCAGCCTTTAGTGGTCGAGCATACAAAATTTAGGCAGAAACGGGCAAGTAGAGAATGAAAGTGGGAACATAAGAATTTGAGCCACCTCTCGGGCCCTGAAACTGCACAATATCCACGCAGATCTAGGAGTGGAACGCTTGCTCAGGGGGCCCTTCTCCCAGTTCCCCTCACGACTCCCCTCTCTGTGGACATGCCTGGATTCCATGCTGAATCCCGGAAAGCACCTACAGTTATCAGCACTCTAAATGCCAGAACATCAAGGAAGCAAAGAGACAAAAACTCAGCACTGGGTTCTGCCATGCAGGTTTGATGTCAATTCCTGCCATGACTGTGAACAGTCACCATGTAGTATCCAATGACCAGGTAGTGCAAAAACAACCTATTCTCACAAATGCCTCTGACAAACCTTGTCATCAGTGTCATCTGACTCCAACAGGAAGTACTCTAGACATGAGGGTATGCTCTTCTACAGAGCAAGGACACTGTTCTCTGCTGACAACTCTTTAAAAGTTGAGGGTATTTTGCTCAGGAGTATCTGCCCCCATTAATCCCTTCAACGTGGCATCTGAAACAAGATGCTGCTGCCGGGAAAACATGTCCCTGGCATTTCTTCCTGGGATTCAGGGTGCATTTTCCTCTTGGACCAATGTATAAATGAGTGCAGGCAGCAGCTGATAATGCCATTCATTATTACTCTCACTCAGCAGCATTAGTGACTGAAGATTTCAGTGGGCTGGCCTGGGAATCCTGCTACCACTTGTGATGTTGTTTCTGGTTTAAAAATAAACCCTGAGAGCCGTCCGCTTCAGAAATTGAGCATGTGTGGTTGCTGAAAGGCTTTCTTTAGAGTCACAAGTGGGGTAACTTGTCTTAAATAAGGGAATAGACTAAAATAACCAAAGAGAACCCACATCATTTCATTATAAGGAAGTGGCTACAGAGAGAAAATAATGAGCTCATCCTGGAGAGACTCTAAGTGCAGTAAACACATTTCCGCCAAGACCCCAGGAAAACATCAGCTCCTCCCCAGCAGTTAGGGCTTCCTTCTCAGTGCCCCCAGTTCTTGACCAAAACAAGAAGTACAAAACTCCCAATGCTACTACGAACAACCAATGACAGAGTAAGAGCACTAAGAAACCAATCGCTGTCATTTGCTAGTTGTTTGCTGTCTGCACATGACAGATATTTAACCTGCAGTAATTTATTTAATCCTCACAACAGTCCTCTGAGGTGGTGACTCATTCCCATTAGATAGCTAAGAAAAATGAGGCTCAGAAAAATTAAAGGGTTTTCCTGAAGTCATGTAGCAAACACACGCTGAAGCCTGGATTCAAAATCATCCCTGATTCACAAGCTTCATTTCCAAGGCATGAGCAGGTTTGGGCAGCAAAATGGTATCAGATGGGGGAGTCCTTCCATCAGTGACTATCTGGGAGAGTGGTGATCATGACCCTCCAAACTGCTCCTTGAGCTATGAATTCTGCCTTGTCTGCAGGAGCCCAGTCATCCTTTGCAAAGCAACCTGCTGGTGACCACTTTCTTCTAAGCAGGTTTACCATCTAGCACATGATCCACCATATTCCACTGATTCTAAAATATACGCAGTTTCCCATTTTATCATCTCTCTAATTGGGATTGAAATCAAGTATGCCTAACAATGGCCCAGCTCGGCCACCCTTCAGCTTCTCCAGGACTGAAGCTGAGCAGCGACCACAGGGAAGACGGAAGACACGGCTGCTCTGTGCCCTCCCCGGTGACCATCCCCATCCTTCTCCTGGTGCCATGCAGTCCCACAGTTCCTTTGTCCTGTCCACCTCTCCCTGAACTCACTGAACCTGTTGGGCTGCAAATTCAGGGACTGTATTCCAGGCACAGCAAGGAAGAGGTCCTGGCCACTACCCAGTTCTAGTGTCTGTTAGCTGTTACAGAATTCTCAGAAGAGACCCTTCTTTGAGCAAGAAGTGGTTATGGACCCCTCAGGAGCTGATAGAATGTCTAAGCTCTATAAAAAAATTAAAATAAAAATTCCCAGTGATAAGGAAGCATTAAATTATCGTATGATAGACAGAGGTGTTTCTTTTAAAAGTACAATGGTTCTTAATCTTGGCTGCAAAATAGAATCACCTAAAGAGGTTTTTAAATACTGATTTAAAAAAATAAAGAAGAAAATGAATACAATGAAAAAATAAGTGAATGAAAAAACCAATGTACACACCCCAAATTACTGATATTATTGGTCTGGAGCAGGGCTGGGCACCAAAACATGTGAAAGCTCACTAGGTGATTCTGTTATTCAGAGGTACATAAAATAACAGAGCATCTTATAATCCATAGTGTTGTAGAGTCAATGAAAGCAAACACAGTGCTGAGTCCTGAGAATTTACCCAGGGAACTCACCCTGATCTCCCAAACACTTCCCAGCTGCTCTGGATGAGAATCCTTATCGAGCCAACAATGGCAAAGTCATCAACAACAGAATGGGCACACAACCTGCATGGATATTGTATCTGTAATCATCAAAACATATCTAAGTCTATTTCTCAGGCCCATTTTACAGATTAGAAACCTGAGGATCCAAAAAGTCAAAGTTGCCCAAGGTTACAGAGGAAGAAATTGACAGACATCTGAAGACCAGGCCCTTTCCAAAACACCACACTGACTCTCCAAGATACTGTGTTCCTTCTTTGTACAGGGCTAGGAGCTGGAATTCAAGGATGGATGAACCACAGTCCATACACTCTTAGATTTTATAATCCATGCCAAGAGGCAGACTAGGGCCCTACTCATGAGCACACTTGGTGCCCTAAGCTTCCAACATACAAAGGGTTGAGTTCACAAGAGGGAAAATTATTCTTGACTGGAGGATTCAATCCCCATAGAGAACACCCTTAGAGGCCCTTAGAGGGTAAGGAGGATTTCCACGAGCAGAGCAGGAGAAGACACAGAGGGGCCATGGGGCCATGACCCTTTTCTGCTGCAGGGTGAAGCCTCTGAACTGCCACACTCAGCAGGGTGCTTTCTATAGTCCCTATGCACTAGGTACCCACTGCGGGCACCTGCCTGGGCTAGCCATTTGCTTCCAAGTGCACTTAGGTGTGTGGTCTAGGCCCAGGAATTCCTGGAGAGAGGAAAAGCAGCCCCAAGAAGGCATCCCAAGGCATCTCCTCTCAGGAGCTTTTCCTCTTGGCACAAAGGCTGCATTCACCTATGTGTGGCTCCTACACAGGGAGCTGTGCCCAGAAGGGTTGTATTAAGTAACCCTAGCTTGGCATCAAGTCCAGCTTCGGCCTTGCAGCACTGAAGAGCTGAGATGAACATTCAATTTACAGTCTGCATTCTGTCTGTGGTTGAATCTGAGGTGGAAGATGGGATGTTTCTAAGTAAGAACGCTAATTCTGGCTTCTAAACTCCAGGCTCCCCAAATGCAAACTCTCCAAGTGTCAGCCTCACCCAAGAGCCACCACAGCCCAGGTGAGACAGACCCCATGCCCCAGCACACTGGTCTTATCCCAGTGAGATACTGATCCCACAGGATAGTCTCCCATGTTCCTTAGGACAAAGTCAGCAAACCATAGCCTACAAGCTGCATCCAGCCGACCAGCTGTTTCAGTAAATAAAGTTTTATTGATAACACAGCTGTGACATTCGTTTACATACTGTCTATAGCTATTTTCAAAACCGCAGAACTGAGTAGTGGTGACAGAGACCAAATGGCCTCCAAAACTGAAAATATTTACTTTCCAGCCTTGGCAGAAAAGTCTGCCAATTCCTGCTGAAGAAGAAACAGAGGAGAGGGAGGAAGATAAGGAGAAAGAGGAAGAAGAGGAAGGGAGAAGGAAGAAGAGGAGAAAGAGGGAGAAGGTGGAGGAGGAGGAGTGGAAAAGAAGAGGAAGAGGAGAAAAAAGGGGTAGAAAGAGGAGGTAGAGAAAGAGAAAGGAAGAAGCAAGAAGAGAAAGAGGAAGAGGGGAGGAGGAAGAGAAAGAAGATGAAGAAGAAGAGAGAAGGAAGAGGAAGAGAAGGAGGAAAAGAGAAGGAGAGGAAGGAAGAGGAAGAGAAAGGAGAAGAAAGAGAAAGAGGAGATGAAAAAGAAGAGAAAGAGGAAGAGGCGGAGGAGAGAAAGAGGAAGAAGGGAGGAGGAGGGGAAGGAAGAGTAGAAGGAAGAGGAGGGGGAGAAAGAGGAAAAGGAAAGAAAGGAGAAGAGAAAGAGGAAGATGGGAAGAGGAAGAGGAGGAGGAAGAAATGGAGTAGAAGGACATAGAGAAATTATTTCTGTCTTAGTGTTGCTATCAGGTGGCTCTTTTTTCTATGCCATTAAGGTTCTCTCTCCCAAAACACAAATCTGTAAAACTCTGGAGCTATTCCACTTCCTGCAGCATGAAGATCCTGACTCCTTGTCATAGCTCATGAAGTCCCATAACACTCTCCACCCACCTCAAGCACATAACATACATGTGGCACTTCAAGACCTGGCATGAACTATATCAGTGTGTCTTGCCTGTAATATTGTTTTATGAAGGCTTTGTTTCACATATATATATATATATACATACACACATTTTTGTACTAGGCCCTTGATACAACATAGATTTCTTTCCATAGTTCACAGTCAAGAAAGTTTGAAAGCCACAACACTAACACTGTGAATTACATCTCAGGTCCACCCACTTCTCTATCACCAAGTCACCAAACCTCTCGCCCAGACCTTTGTGGCAGCTTCCCACATGGTCTTCTTGTCTAAAGTCTTGACCCATGGCCAATGTGCTCTTCATAGGGTGACTCTTAAACTGTAAAGCCAACTCTGTAAGACCCTGTCCTCAAACCCTTTGTTGGTTTCCCACTGAGCTAAGAATGAAATTCAGGCCTCTCTACAGGGTTAAGCATGGTCTAGATGCTACCTGCCTGCTCCACTCCTGGACCACACTTCGATTGAGTCACCTTCTATCGATTCCAAGGGCATGTTCTGTTCTTTCCCACCATAGAGCCGTGGTGGGCATTGTTTCCTTTCACTGGAACACTCTCAACTCCCATACACCTTTGCAACACACATACACACACACACACACACACACACACACACACAGCCTCACCAACATCTATCCATTCCTTCAGTCCTAGTTTAATGTCACTTCCTTGGAGCATCATCCCTGACATCCCTGACATCTTAGATAAAATTGGAGACCCTCATATTTGAGCACTCTTTTCTATCCTTTTATAACACCTATCACAATGGTAATTAGCGATGTGTGGGATTCATGGTGACGATTCACTTCTACCCCTAGACTGCAATCCCCATGTAGCTGGCTCTATGTCTGTCCTGTTCACTGCTGTGTCCCCAGCATAGCACCTGGCCCACAGTAAGTGCTCAGGAAACATTCATTGGATAACTGAGTCTACAAATCTCATTCTACAGTCTATGAATCTCAGTCCACACATTTCAAATTCTTACTTTCATGTCCAAGAACTACACTTAGTTGCTGTGGCCTAAGCTACATGCAGAAGTTCCAGCAGTCCACAAGAAATTCTGTTTGACTGACCTGAGAAACCCTAACCCAGACTGAACTGAAAAAACACTTGGCATATTTTGCTCCTGAAAGTCAGCCAACCACAGTGTGAGCAACGCGCTTTAGCGACAAGCACGCTCCCTGCTATTCAAGAGGACTGGAATCTGAATTCTACGACCCGGATGAGGGAATCCCCATTATTTTCAAATTCTCACTTGTTACAAATATTCTTGGTGCCATTCAACCCACAGCTTCTAAGACATTGGGGCATGAAGCTTTCATCTTCTGAAGTGAATGACAATTAGTCACTCACCTGCTCTTAAAAAGGCCAACTGTTAAGTGTTCCTTAGAATTTATTTAAGCTTCCTCCATTATGTATGTCTGAGTCACAAAAAGACACTGACATCTATTTTAAGTTCAAAAATAATTTGCTAATCCAGAAAATAATGTCAGGTTTGATGAAATAAGATTGCTCATGAGTTCAAATGGTTGAAGCGGGATGATGGGTTCATAGGAGTTCAATATAAGATTCTATTTTTGTGTATGTTTGAAATTTTCCACATACATGTTGCAAAGGGATTTGAGGAACATTTTGTAACTCAAATCAATATTCATCCATAGGTTTTTTCCCAATAAGAAGCATTTGTTTTTAAAACCAGCAATGAAATGAAAGACTTCATAAAACAAAGAGACTGATCTTGGCACAACAAAAAATAACTGTATAATCCTACTCTAATTTACTATAACATTTTACTGAAATAACATTGAATTATGAAGTAATTTCTAATTGCTACGTATTTTAAAACTGAAGTTCTATTTAGAGCAAGTTTTAAATTATTAACAATTTAATCCCATGTACAAAGCTTGACATTCAATACATATTTACTGAATGAAAGACCAGCCAAGGCATCTTTCCTCATTAAACTGCAACTATTTGTTAGCCCAAACACAAAGAAAAGATGAATAATACCTAGCATTCAGATCTTGGTTCTAATATCATTCTCCAATAAAAGGAGCAAGGGCTTCTTAAAAAAATGATTGACTCTAGGGTTGAAAGATGGAATATACAAAATGAGCCTGGAGCATCCTGCAGTGCCAGAAAGTAAGGAAGTATCAATAGCAACAACAACAACAACAACAACAACGAAACAAACAAACAACCAAACAGCAAAGCATGGTGGCTCATGCCTATAATCCCAACACTTTGGGAGGTTGAGGCAGGAGGATCACTTGAGCCCAGAAGTTTGAGACCAGCCTGGGCACATAATGAGATGCTGTCTCTACAAAAAATTTTAAAATTAGCTGGGCATGGTGGTATGTGATGTGCCTATAGTCCCAGCTACCCAAGAGGCTGAGGTGGGAGGACTGCTCGAGCCCAGGAGGTAGAGGCTGCAGTGAACCGTGATTGTGCCACTGCATTCCAGCCTGGGCAACAAAGCAAAACCATCTCAAGCAGAAAAAAAAAAAATCTACTAATATCTATCATTAAAAATAATAATAATAATATCTACTAGCAAAAAAAACTACTAAATAATATCTACAATATCTACCTACTAAACAATATCTACTATGAATCGGCATCTCAGTAATAAGAGCAAGAGTCTGTGGCATTAAATCCACAACCTCTCCCCAAGCCCCTGTTCAGCTCTATGTTATAGAATCGCTACTACAGGCAGTACAGCCAAGACAAAGGAATTATGTCTCCCCTTAACTCCCAGTCTAGGGCTCCAGTTCCACTATAGGAGGGAGGCAAAACCACCGGAGCCCCTCGCCCCCTGCCTCTGCAGCTCCATGTTATTGATGCTTGGGTACAGGTGAGAGATTAGGGATCTCTTCCCCAGCCCAGCTCGCATTTGTAGGACAAGGGCTCTACTGTAAGCTTGACAGGGGAACAGAATACTGGGGCTTCAATCATCCCCCAACCCAGACTGTTTATAGGGTAGAGGTTACATGCACTGGGGGCAAGCTGAGAAGACTAGAGTACTACCATCCTTTCCTCAGTGCCCATGCCTAGAGTGGAAGTGCCACTTTTGGTAATGTGAGCTTCTGTTCCCAACCCCAGCCTCAGTGCAGTGGTGTAAAAGTTCTGCCCAAAGGGAAAGAGGCCATAAAAACTGGCAAGCCTAAAGCTATGCCTTAGGGAACCAAGTTTATTTAGAACAGGACATAGATAAGATCATACTCAAGGACACTGCTGAAAACAAAGGAGACCTTGGTGGCTAACCAGTTAAGAGGGAACTGGTAGCTCCATGAAACCAGTGAACACATGAAGTGGCAGACCAGTCATAAGCTTAACAGAGAGAACCAAGGAAAGAGACCATCAAGGAAGGCTCTCCTAGGATCATTCTTATCCACAAGAAGCCAGAGGCCTGGGCATATGTGTTAGGTTGCACATACTCAAGATTGCTCAGAGCCAGATGTGAGCAAACCTGAAAGTATTCCCCAACCTGGATCCATTAGCAAAGAGTGGGGGCTATATTAGTTCAACGGGTTGGAGCACAATCTCTGATCAACTGACTGAACAACAAACTACAATGACCCTAGTCTCCAAGATACACAAAAATCTAATGATAAAGCATGAAAATCTAACTGGTTAAAGGGGCATAAGCACAAAATTTGACCAATAAGTGGCTTAGTCAACACAGGGGGAATCCCTAGGAAACCATATTAAAAGATAAAAACAAGGGGAAAATACTGAGCAGGGACATCAGAAGCTGCATACTGCAGGGAAAATAAGACTTTACAGAATTTGTCCAATCTAGTCATTAGACAAATAAATAAATGACCAAACAAAAACAACAACATTCCCTGGCTGGGGTTGAGGGAGCAAATCAGTATCCCAACTTCCTACAATATATTATCTGAAATGCCCAGTTTTCAAACAAAAATTGCAACACATGAGAAGAAACATGAAGGTATGATAAATACACAGGGGTAAAAAGCAAACAATATAAATTGTCTTTGCGGGAACCCAGATGGTGAACTTAGCAAAGACTTCAAAACAGCTGCTATGAATATGTTCAAAGAACTTACGGAAACCTGTTTAAAGAATTAAAGGAAAGTATGATGACTATGATACATCAAAATGAAAATATCAACCAATGGAGAGAAATTTAAAAAACAAATGGATATATTGGAGTTGAAAAGCACAATCACTAACATGAAAAAAATTCCTATCAGGGCTTAACAATAGATTCAACAGATTTGAGTTGGTAGAGGAAAGAATCAGTGAACGTGAAGGTAAGTCAGCAGAGATTACACAATCTGAAGAACCAAAAGAAAAAAAAAGTTTTCATGAACTGAGCCTTAGAGAAATGTGGGACACCATCAAGCACATCAATATTTGCTTAATGGAAGTACAAGAAGGAGAAGAGAGAGAAAAAAGGAAAGATAAAATATTAAAAGAATTACTGGCTGAATACATCTTTGATAAGAAACGCTAATTTACACATTCAAAAATCTCAATAAACTCCAGGTGAAACAAAGGCAAAGATGTCCACAACCAGAAACATCATAGTCAAATGTTAAAAGCCAAAGATAAAGGGAAAATCTTTTAAGCAGCAGAGAAAACGACTCATCAAATACAAGGGAATTACAAGAATATTAATAGCTGACTTGTCATCAGAAACAGCGCAGGCCAGAAGGCAATGGGGCAACATATTCAAAGCACTAAAAGAAAAAACCCTTAACCAAAAATCTGATAGCTCACAAAAATAACTTCTAAAAATGAAGGCAAAATAAAGACATCTCCAGATAAGCAAAAATGGAAAGTACTGTTGTAAAGCAACCACTAAAATATAACAAGGCAAACTCTATAGCTAATTTTCCAACTAAGGAGATTTAAAACTCTTCAAAAATATTCAACTAATATAAAAGAAGGTGGGGGGAAAATGTACAGAAAGGACAAAATAGAAAACAAACTTTAAGATGACAGAATTAAGCCTAGCCATATCAATAACAAAATTAAATGTGTGTGGTCCAAACACTTCCATTAAAAGAGTTTATCAAACTGAATAAAAAAGCAAGAACCAACTATATGCTGGCTACATGGAAAACACTTTAAATGCAGGGACATAAATCAGTCAAATTAAAAGGCTGGAAAAAGATATGACATGGTACTACTAATCAAAAGAAGGATGGAATGACCATTTGAATATCTTCAAATGTATATTTTACAGCAAGGTATATCACCAGGGAAAAGAAAGGTAATTTCATAATAATAATAAAAGGGCCAATTCATCAAGAGGACATAAATTTAACATTCATGCACCTAATAACAGAGCTTCAAAATACAAAAAGCAAAAACTGATAGAAGTAGGAGATAGATCCACAATTGCTGTAAAAGGCTTAAATATACCTCTCTCAAAAATTAATGGAACATGTACCCAGAAAAATAAGCATATATAAAAAATCAAGACATAGAAAAATCTGAACACCACTATTAACCAAACTGACCTAGCTGACACTTACAGTGTACTCTACACAATTACAGCAGAATAGACATTTTTAAGCCCATACATAATATTTGTCAACATAGCCCATAGTCTAGACTATGGTCCCCAACATTTTTTGGCATCAGGGACCCGTTTCATAGAAGACAATTCTTCCACAGACTGGGGTAGATAGGAGGTGGGGTGGTGGGGGGATGGTTTCAGGATGAAACTGTTCCACCTCAGATCATCAGGCATTAGTTAGATTCTCATAAGGAGCACACAACCTAGATCCCTTGCATGTGCAGTTCACAAAAGGACTCGCAATCCTATGAGACTCTAATGCTGCCTCTGATCTGACAGGAGGCAGAGCTCAGGTGGTAATGATCACGTGCCTGCCATGCACCTCCTGCTGTGCAGCCCAGTTCCTAACAGGCCACGGACCAGTACCACTCCACAGCCTGGGGAATGGGGACCCATTTTTAGACCACAGAACAAGACTCAATATAGTTAAGAGGACTGATGTCATACAAACTATTTCTCAGATGAAAATGAAATTAAGTTAGAAATTTATAACAGAAATATCTCTGGAAAATCCCTAAATATTTGGAAATTAAGCAATATACTTCAGAAGGAAATTATAAAGTATTTTAAACACGATTAAAATGAAAACACCAGCTGGGCATGGTGGCTCACACCTGTAATCCCAGTACTTTGGGAGGCTGAGGCGGGCAAATCACGAGGTCAGGAGATTGAGACCATCCTGGCTAACATGGTGAAACCCCGTCTCTACTAAAAATACAAAAAATTAGCTGGGCGTGGTGGTGGGTGCCTGTAGTCCCAGCTACTCAGGAGGCTGAGGCAGGAGAATGGCATGAAACCAGGAGGCAGAGCTTGCAGTGAGGTGAGATTGCGCCACTGCACTCCAGCCTGGGTGACAGACTGAGACTCCATCTAAAAAAAAAAAAAAAGAAAATACCATGTATCAAACTTGTGGGATGTTGGTAAAGCCTGTATTAACAAAGAAGCAAGGTCTCAAATTCTACCTTACCTCAGATTCTACCTTAAGAAACTTTTTTTTAAAAAAGGAACAAGATAAACCCAAAGAAGTAGAAAAAAAGAAATATGATGATCGGAGGAGATATTAATAAAAGGAAAACATTAACATGATTTTAAAAATCAATGAAACCAAAAGCTGATTCAATGAGAAAAATCAATAGAGAAAAAAAAGAGATGCCAAGTAGTATCAGGAACAAGGCATTACTACAAATTTTCAAAATACTAAAAGAAGAATCAGGGGATATTATGCTTTTGGCCAATAAATTTGACAACTTATATGAAATGAATAAATTTCTAGAGTGACACAAAGACAGGGCTCACTCAAGAGCCTACATAGATAACCTGAACAGCCCTAATTTATTAAAGAAACTGAATTTGTAGCTTAAAAATCTTTCCACAAGAAAAACTTCACTGGTGAATTACACCATTCACACACACACACACACACACACACACACAAAATCTACACAAACTCTTCCAGAAAACTGAAGAGAACATAATACCTCCCAATTCATTCTATGACAGCAACATTATCTTGCTACCAAAAATTCAACATATTGTGAGAATACTAACTATAACCAAGTATCTATTATACAAATAAATGCAAAAGTTCTACAAACAAGTTTAACAAATATAATCCAACAATATATAAAAAGGAATATACATCCTGACCAAGTGGCATTTATCCCCAGAATGCAAGGCTGGTTTAACATTCAAAAAAATCAATGTAATCTGCCATATTAACAAAATAAAGAAGGAAAATCATATAACCAACTCAACATATCCAGAATAAAATGACAAAGTCCAACATCCATTCTTGATTTTTTTAATTTCAGCAAACTAGTAACCGAAGGGAATTTCCTCAACTTGATGAAATGCAACTCAAAAAAAACCTGTACCAGCATCACACTTAATGGTGAAACATAAATCAGGAATGACACAAGGATGCCTCCCTTACCACTTCTATTCAATATTTACTAGCGATTCTACCCAGTGCAATCAGGCAAGAAAAATAAATAAATGGCATCCAGGTTGGAAACTAAGAAGCAAAATTGATTTTATTCCCAGAAGACATGTTTGTCTATGGAGATAACTGGGTCAAGTCTTTTAAAAAAGGTACTAGAACTAATATGTAAGTTTAGTAAGGCTGCATGACAGAAAGTTAGTATACCAAAGTCAATCATATTTCTATATGATAGCAATAATCAGAAATTGACATTTTTAAAAATACTATTCATAATTCATCAAAATATATGAAATACTTAAGGCTCAATATGACAAAAGATATGCAAGACTTATACATTGAAAACTATAAAAACATTGTTGAGAACAAATTGTAAAGACCTACATAAATAAGAAGACCACATTCCCAGGTCATAAGCTCAATATTTTTATGATTTCAATTCTCCAAACTAGTCTATGGAATTAACAGAAATCCAATCAAAATTCCAGCAAGTTTTTTGTAAAAATTGATAAGCTGATTCTAAAACTCACATGGAAATGGAAGGAACCTAAATCAATGGCAACAAAAAAAACCTCCGAAAAAGAAGAACAAAGTTGGATTGCTAACCCTGATTTCAAGACTATTATAAGGTATAGTATTCAAAACAGTGTGATACTTGTGTAGAAATAAGCAAATAGACCAATGGAATAAAGAGTCCAAAATTAAATCCACACATATATTGATAAATGATTATGACAAAGAAGCAAAAGCAGTTGAGCACAGAAAGTACAATCCTCTCAACAAATGTTACTGGAACAACTGGCTATCCACATGGAAAAAAAAAAAAACAACAAACTCCAGTCCATTCCTCACACCATATACAGAAATTAACTCAAAATGGATCATAGATTTAAACAAAAAAACCTAAAATTCTAAAACTTCTAGAAGAAAATCCTCATGACCTTGGCTTAGGTGAAGGTTTCTTAGATAGGACACCAAAAGCACCATCCATAAAGGAAAAAAAAAAATTGATAAACAGGACTTCATCAAAGTTAAAACCTCTGTTCTTTTGCTTTAAAAAAAAATTTAAAAAGGAGAAGTCACTCACTGAGAAAAAAAAATATGTATCTGATAAAGACTTGTATCCACAGTAAAGAGCTCATAAAACTCCATAATAAGAAAACAACTCAATTATTTCAAATCAGCAAAATATTTGAGCAGATACTCCACCAAAGAAGGTAAACAGATGGCAAATAAGCACATAAAAAGATCTCAACATTAGTAGTCATTAAAGAAGTGCAAACTAAAACCACAATGAGTCACCACTACACACCTATAAAAATGGTCAAAATTAATAATACTGACCATATACTAAGTGTTAAATGTGGGTAAACTGGAATTCTCATCCATTGCTGGTGGGAATGTAAAATAGTACAACCATTTTAGAAAATAGTTTGGCAGGTTCTTAAAAACTTAAACATATATCTACTATATGATTCCCCCATCCCACACTTACGCATTTACCCAAAAGAAATAAAAGCATATGTCCTTACAAAGACTTGTGCATGAATGTTCATTGCAGCTTTATTTGTAAAAGCCAAAAAGTGGAAACAAGGCACATATTAGGCAATAAGTGATGGATAAATATGTTGTGGTGTATCCAAGCAATGAGCTATTACTTAGATATAAAAAAGAATGAATTACTGATACACACAAGAACATGGATGAATCTCAGAGTAATTATACTGAAAGAAGCCAGACAAAAGGGAGTACACATTGTATGATTGCATTTATATAAAGTTGTGAAAATGTAAACTAATCTGCACTGGCAGAAAACAGATCAGTATGGTTAATGAGGGTGGGAAGCAGTGGAAGGAGTAGATAGATTACAAGGAGGCAAGAGAAAACATCTGGAAATGATAGATATGTTCATTAGACTGACAGAGGTGACAATTTCACAGGTAAAATATGTCAAAGCTTATCAAATATTATGCTTTAAATATGTACGAATTGTTGTACATAAATTATACCTCCATAAAGCTATTAAATAAGTATCCTTCAAGAGACAAGAGAAAATAATTGACATGCAAAATAAGAACAAGGTGAAATAAAAAAGGAATATTCACAGAACCAAAAAATGAAGTTCTTGAAAACTAAAAACATTAGTGCAAAAGCAGAAGGATTAGAAGATGAAATTGAGGAAATCTTCCGAAATATAGTAACACAATCAGAAGGAATACAGGAGAGGAAATGCAAGAAATTTAGAGGACCAAGAAATCCAACATCTGAATAACGTAAGTTCAAAAAATGAGAACAGAAAACTAAAAAGGAGAAAATCAATAACACAGTTCTGAAAAATTCCCACAACAAAGAATATGTGTTTCCAGATTCAAAGAGCCCACCAGGAATCCCACACAATGACCAAAAATAGACCTAACCCAGTACATATCCCTACAAAAATTCAGAATGGGATTTCAAAGATAAGATTCTGAAATCTTCTGGAGAGGAAAATAAAGTTTTACAACGGAAGAACCAGGAATCAGAATGGCTTCAGATTTCTCAACAGCAACACTGAACACTGGAAGCAATCTTTCAAAACCTTAACAAAAATGACTCTCAACCTAGAATTCTATACTTAGCCAAATCATCAATCAGATGGGAAAGTAGAATGAAGACATTTTCAGAAATGCGAAACTTCAAAAGATTAACTTTCCATCTAACTTTCTGAAGAATCTACTTGAGGATGTGCTCTACCATAACAAGGATATAAATCAACAAAGAGTATACATGAAACTCAACATATAAGAGACGCAGCACAGCTAAAAAAAAAAAAGGCAGAGGATCCCCAAGCTGATGGTGAAGGGGATCCAGGGTGACAAGAGATGCACTAGGCCTCGAGGAAAGTCAGCCCAAATTGAAACAGGATAGAAATTTTTTGGCCAAGGATAGTGCAAGGCTCTGTATTCACAGCCACTTTTCTCTCCAGAATTAAATAGACAGGCATAATGCAAATTATGAGAGTCATCATTTTTATTGATGAAATCTATAATGATGACAGTGTGTGAATGGCACTGAATAATGAGAACATGAAGTACCACATTTCACTGATGCTGAAAACACCTTTTTCACATTTTAACATCTCTGAAATCAGGATACATTCTACAATTGAGAGAGTATCATAGTTTAATTGGCTGCACAGTTTTCTGTCTTAGTGGGAGCTCTTATCTTGGGTTCGGTGAAATATGGTATGTCCCTTGCATAAAAAGTTACACTCAAGTTTGGAGGCCCTTTTAATCATCACCTTGGAAAGACCCTTCTGATTGCCATAGGTTGCAATACAGGAAAAAAAACAGTGTCCCAAACAAGAAAAAACTGTTTCTCTATAAACATATAAGCTTGAACATGCACAGAATATCTTTGGAAGGAAGTTCACAAAACTGGTAACGAACTCTAGTCATGTCTAGGAGATGTCTGAAGGAAACTACTTTCCCTATTTACCCCTTTGCTCCTTTTGAATTTTGTACCATCAGCATGTTTTACCCACCAAAGAATGAATACAATTTTAAAATACCTGAAATAACTAAGTAGATTAATGTATGAAAACATTTAGAAGGAAGCCTAAGAATCCGGCAATTATGTGAGATTTGAAGATGACTTTGAATTGGCAGACAGTGGTGTAAGAATTTCCTTTTATTCCATTTGTTACCAAAAACAACACTAACCTCTCTTAAGGTCTGCACATTTTCTTTGGATTAGTTATAACTCTCTCTAAACAAGGGTCAAGTTGGGAATGTTGATGAATGGAAAATACACACACACATAAACACACATCTACTATTTTCAAATTATTTTGAATTGGGTTGTGAAGTATCATTATCTATTTAGTGCCTCAAAAGATGTGTTTAAATATGTACAATTTGTTGTACATAGATTATACCTCCATAAAGCTATTAAATAAGTATCCTTCAAGAGAGAAGAGAAAATAATTGACATGCAAAATAAGAACAAGGTAAAACAAAAAAAGGAATATTCACAGAACCAAAAAATGAAGTTCTTGAAAACTAAACACATCAGCGCAAAAGCAGAAGGATTAGAAGATGAAATTGAGGAAATCTTCTGAAATATAGTAACATAATCAGAAGGAATACAGGAGAGGAAATGCAAGAAATATAGAGGACCAGGAAATCCAACATCTGAATAACATTAAGTTCAAAAAAGTGAGAACAGAAAACTAAAAAGGAGAAAATCAATAACATAATTTTGAAAAATTCCCACAACAAAGAATATGTGTTTCCAGATATTCCAAAACAGACTCAAAGATCCACAGAAAAGGGTGACTGTTATAGCAACAAGAAAATGTACCCTGTGTCTCCTGATAACGTTCTTCCCACAGCCATTTCTACCCTACAACCCTGAACAGCTGATATCTCTTGTGGGTGAGGTTGAGGTAGTTCCCTGGGAGAAGTATAGGGTTAGGAGGAGACGAAGAAGTTAGATTCACAAAATCAGTGGTCAAAACAACCTCTTAAATATTACTGCAGGATCTCTGCTGTGTGCATTTCAAGTTACCCTAAGAATCTCAAAGGCACCATAGTTGCAGCAGGCTGGGGAGCAGTCACGAATGGAATGAGTTGAAAATCATTTTCTATATCTTGTAGAAGCACTGTGAATAGTTTCATAATGCCATTTGGGCTTGCAACAGCTTTGTCCTATTCTAACATTCCAAAAATGTTGAAAATTCTGGACATTCTCTAAGGTTCCCTGGACAGGTTTATGGAGGCTTCCTTGGAGACATCTGTGTCCTCTCTTTATATGTAGTAGGAAGCTGCAGTTTTTAAGTCCCATCGCCCTGGGGACATCACCACCATGCCAACATGGAGATATCTGAGCAAGAGGAAATGAAGATTTTGGATATGCCTTTTCTCTAGTGCTTTCTCAATACACTCAAGTACAGCAGTTGTCACCACAAAGGAAACTGCCCTTAGGTGCTCTGAAGATAAAGTAATGCAGTGATGCAACTGTCAAGATGTTAGAAGAAGCTCTTCTAACAGATCACAGACCCAGTGATTGCCTTTAACCAGAACTATTGCAATGGCTCCCAACTCATTTTCTGCCTTCAATCTCCTTCCTCCAATCCCATCTCCACTCAGAAGCCAGGCTGAGCTTTCTAGAATATAAATTGTATTGTCTTATTCCCCTTTTAAAACTCTGCAATGACTCCCCAACAGGATTAAGTCTATTCCTCATGGCAAGATCTACAAGGCCTTTCAGAAATTGTTCTGAATGGGAAACTGGCTTTGCTAACTAATCATTGCCAGGAATCAAGGTAACAGATTAGCAAGTCTATAAAAAGCTAGAGTCAATGAATTTAGTAATACCAGGACCCCACACTTCCTTTAGATATTTGGGTGGGCATCTCACAACAGTTATCTTCTGATGCACTACACTAGGAAATCCCATCATGCAAAGCTCTGTATTTCAGTAGAGTTACCCTGAGACTTTATTTGGCCAGTATGTAAGTCTTGTTGCATATTCCTGGTTGGGGGCCAGGGAAAGGCAAGGAGATTTCAAGTTAGAACCATGGTAGCCACGCTACATGGAGAACTTTGGGATCATAATCATCTTTGTGTCTGTACCATGAAGTTTCTGAGGAACACTTTCCATAGGCAAGTGGTTGAGATAGTTAAGACAGATCCCTGAGCCATGAGGACAACAACACTAAAGACTAATGCATTGAGGGTGATGGAAGATTTGGAAAACAGACATGGTGTGGATCTAGAGTAGCTGTAATTAGAGGACATCTAGGTGGAAAGCAATTGGAGAGAAACTCAGAATAGGGAAGCAGGTTTGGGAAGGCAGCTAAGGAGAAGCCTTTCTCCTAGGGAGTCAGCCTATTTGACAATTAAAGGCATGGGGCTTGAACTCACTCATTCAAGAGGGTTTATTGCATAAGCACCCACTATGTGAAAGACACTGTGTTGGGCCCTGGGAGCACAGATATACCTGCTTAAGCTTAGGAATGTATTCTAGGAAATGGAGGTGTTGAATGGATCACTGCCACATGCTATCACACATTCCCTCTAGAACTGTTTCCCAATTTTGTAACCTGGTGCTACGGTGTCTTCAATTTAAAGCAGGGAAGTCATAATGGACCTGCCACCACGATATGGTCCAATGACTGACAATGCTTGCTCCTCCCAGGCTACTATGATGCTGTTGATGCCCCTCAATTGAAAGGCTTCCCAGTGATCCCCGAGCACTGAGCTTCCTCCTCTGTTTCCTTTATCAATTCCATGAAGGTGCCCTGCGTCAAATCATCACCAAAGCCACATTTATCTCCCAACCTTAACTTCTTCCTTGATACTTAGTTGTTTCTCCCAGTCATGCCTCTTGCTCACCTCTGTCCACCCTCAAGGGTGAGAACTTCTCAGAACACAAAATAATGGCAGAAAAAGAGATTCCAATTAATAAACAGACTGAGATGAACCACAAAAGTGAGGAACATGGCAACCAAGAATACAGACGATGCCCAAGCTACTGTATTTGCCAATAAGTCACAAAGAAAATTTACATTGTCTCTACTCCATATTACGATGACTCTTTACATATAGTATTTAAATTTTTTTCTGAGAAAAATAAAGTACAGTCTGAGTGACATCCTTATAGAGTTTTGCAAGTTTTCCTCTTCTCTATGCATCAGTTTCCTCATCTGTAAAACGAAGTTAATAATAAATACCACATTGTCAAAAATTAATGAGCTAATTGATGCAAAGCACATAGTTACATGCCTGGCACAGAATGGGCACTCACTGAATGGGAGTGATTAATACCATCCGCATGTTTGATACTATAAGGCTCCAGTGACCTGGCTGGAGGGAAGGGAGGGAATTCTCAGAGGCAGCCCAGACCCCCAGGGAATGGCCCCCAGGCTCCAGCTAGAGCTCTGGGTGTCTATTCTAGAAGAGCACGGGGAATTTTTGTGCATAGACATTTTTTTTTTCTCAGGGACCACATAGCAATAATCACTGGACTCTCTACAGAGTACTCTGAAGCCATGGCACTGCTTTCAGACCACCCCTTCCATTTCCATTGCCTCTCCAAAAGAAACCTGCAGTCAGGAAGCTGCAAACAGCTCCTACTTTCAGAGAATGTTTTGGTCCCTGATCAGCCTCCAACACAGCCTGTCCATATCCAAGGCTAGAGACAGCAGGGCAAGGCAGGGACTTCGGAATCACAGAGACTTGGGTCTGCACTTAGCAGCTCAGGGGCCTCAAGCAAGTAATTACTCCTCACCCCAGATGGCTCCATCCTCTGGACTAAGGGTCACCTTCCCAGCTTGTCCTCAGTAACCAGCCTTTTATGACATAGGTCAGTGACCTTGAGACTGTGGAACCCCCAGCTATCACAGCTGGCCACAGGACCAAGGCCACTGTGTGCAAACCTCCATCTCATGGGTTGTTCATCAGCTCCTGAACCTAACTGCAAATGGTAACACATCCCCACCAACAATACATTTATAATTCACAGTTTCAGAGCCCTTTAACGAACATTTTCTCACTTGTCTGTTCTCATTTCTAATGGCAAAGCATGACACATAACCCTCATGCACAGAACACTAACACAAGTGACTCCTTGCATGAGTTTAGTTTGCAACACTGTCCAACACACAGCATTCAACAGACTAAGCACTTATTTTCAAGTCACTAATTTTTAATTTACAAAGCCCTTATGTGCCACATGACAGTGTGCAAAAGAGGTACAAAGCTGAACCCCAGTCTCTTGATATGAGGGGAAGCTGGGAAGAAATCAACAGGTAAACATGAACTTGTATACAACGTTTGAAGGAGGAGACAGGACAGCAATGTGGCTGAACGCTGGGGCTGTGGACTCAAGATGTCTGGGTTCAATAAGTAATCTTAGAAAATAAGGCTGGGCACAATGGCTCACACCTGTAACCCCAGCACTTTGGGAGGCCGAAGTGGGAGGATCACTTGAGTCCAGGAGTTCAAGATGAGACTGGCCAATGTAGTGACACGTCAGCTCTTTTTTTTTTTAATCATCAAAAGTTATTTTTAATGATCTATCAACTTACAGCCCAATTAGGGCTTCCTTCAATTATGTAGGAACCACTTGATTTGGGTAAGGACTTGTGACCCAGTCATTTGAACTGTTCACTTGCAAATGGATTTATTATCTAATCATGGCTCACAACCTCAGTATTTCCATTTATCCTCTGTTGGAGCCCTGCAAGTTTATACTATATGATGCATCATATTCAGATTTGGGATGGCTGAGAACTGTGCCTTTCTTTTGTTACGTGGGAGAAGGGCTCCTGTGGAAAGAGAACACAGGGAAAGAGAATTTGCTTCATGCCCCCCTCTTTTTTTTTTTTTTTTTTTTTTTTGAGACGGAGTCTTGCTCTGTCACCCAGGCTGGAGTGCTGTGGCCGGATCTCAGCTCACTGCAAGCTCCGCCTCCCGGGTTCCCGCCATTCTCCTGCCTCAGCCTCCGGAGTAGCTGGGACTACAGGCGCCCGCCACCTCGCCCGGCTAGTTTTTTTGTATTTTTTAGTAGAGACGGGGTTTCACCGTGTTCACCAGGATGGTCTCGATCTCCTGACCTCGTGATCCGCCCGTCTCGGCCTCCCAAAGTGCTGGGATTACAGGCTTGAGCCACCGCGCCCGGCCTCATGCCCCCCTCTGCAGGCAGATCAGTTTCAGGAGAGCCTGCAGGAAAACTGAGGATCTGGAACTTGAGCCTCACAAATCCACCCGTGCCCCCAAACCAAGTCTGCTTGTACCCACCAGGGTGTGAGTACCCCATTTAGACTGCTGTTCCACAGGATGGTGAACTCAGAGAGATGTTAACACTTTTGCAGAGGATGGGTTTGCTTGAGTTTCCTTTCTGCTATAGCAGCTTTCACTTAACGTGCTGCTCTGTGCTAAGTGCCTTACAGGTAAGGTCTCACTGAGTCTTTGGAACAACCTTAAGAGTGAGGAATCATTATCCCTGTTTTGCAGATGCAGGGGTTAAGGGAAGTGGCAGCCAGCAAGTACCAAAGATGGGGTTCAAATCCACAGCTGTGACAATTGCAGAGCCTGAGCTCTTCAGCCACTGTATTAAATTGTACCTTGCTCTAGGTACTGTGAGCATGGCTCTTCATCACCAGGTGTTGCCTGGACTGTCGTTGCTACTGTTGCTGCTGCTGGTGGTGGTGGTGGTTTTCTCTTTATCTCTTTCCTGGCAAGTTTCTCCAAAGCAGTGGTTCTCAAACTCTGGTGTGCATCAGAATCAGCTGAAGGCTTTGTTAAGACACAGATGGCTGGGCTTCACATCCGGAGTTTCTGATTCAGTAGGTCTGGGGTAAGGCTAAGAATCTGTATTTCCAAGTCGCCAGGTTTGGGAACCACACTTTGAGAACCCCTTCTCTAAAGAATGCCCAGCCTCATGGGAGAGATTCCCTTTTCTAATGCCTGTAGCGACTGGTGGTGGTTGTTGTTGTTTGATACTTTAAGTTCTGGGGTACATGTGCAGAATGTGCAGGTTTGTTACATAGGTGTATACACGTACCCTGGTGGCTGCACCCATCAACCTGTCATCTACATTAGGTATTTCTCCTAATGCTATCCCTCCCCTAGTCCCCACCCTCAACAGGCCCCAGTGTGTGATGTACTCTCATTGTCCAACTCCCACTATGAGTGAGAACATGCGGTGTTTGGTTTTCTGTTCCTGTGTTAGTTTGCTGAGAATGATGGTTTCCAGCTTCATCCATGTCCCTGCAAAGGACATGACCTCATCCTTTTTTATGGCTGCATAGTATTCCATGGTGTACATGTGCCACAATTCTTTTATCCAATCTATCACTGATGGGCATTTGGGTTGGTTCCAAGTCTTTGCTATTGTGAATAGTGCTACAATAAACATACGTGTGCAGGTGTCTTTATAGTAGAATGATTTATAATCCTTTGGGTATATACCCAGTAATCCATGTCTATTTTTTTAAAAAAAGGGAATTTTAGGAAACAAAAAGAAATGAGTACTAATGCTACATGCTACAATTTGGAGAATTAGAAAATATTATGCTAAGTGAAAAAAGCCAGACACAAGAGACTATACATTGTGCCACTCTATTCATATGAAATTCCAGAACAGGCAAATCCATAGGGATAGAAGGTAGATTTGCGGTTGCCAGGGCTACAGTGGGGACACAGGAATAGGGGGGTGATAACTAAAGGGTATAGCATTTCTTTTTCAGGTGATAAAAATGTGCTACAATTAACTGTGGTGATGCACAACTCTCTAAATACACTAAAAATCACTGACTTGTACACTTTAAATTGGTGAGTCATATGGTATGTGAACATATCTCAGTTAAGCTATTTTTTAAAGGTAACTTTGGGCAAATTATTTAACTTCGCCAAGCTTCAGTTTTCTCATCTATAAAATGGAGATGATGATAGTGGCAAATTTCTAACTCTTGTAAAAATTAATAAGAACAACTTTTTTAAAAAGTGCTATGTGCTTTGACCACTATTATCATCAGCTATAAAAGATAAGAGGAGTATTTCACAAGGTGAAAAAGGTGGATGCAGCCCAATTTTCCATCAATGGATGAATGGATAAACAAAACATGGTATAAACACACAATGGAGCATAGTCAGCCTTTAAAAGGAAGTAAATTCTGACATATACTACAATATGGATGAACCTTGAGGACATCATGCTGAATGAAATAAGCCAGTCACAAAAAGACTGTATGATTCCACTTACCTGAGGTCCCTAGAGTATTTGATTTCATAGAGGCAGAAAATGGAATGGTGGTTGCCAAGGACTGGGGGGAAGGGGAGAATGTGGGATTAGTGTTTAATGGGGACAGAGATTCAGTTTTGCAAGATGAAAAGAGTTCTGTGGACGGACAGTGCTGATGACTGCACATCACTGTGAATGTACTTAAGACCTCTGAAATGTACACTTAAAAATGGCTAAGATAGTAAATTTTATGTTATGTGTATTTTATCACAATCTAAAAAAGAATAGAATTGGGAGATGCAAGAGCTAAAGAAAGAAACATCAGTGGGAAGGAGGGAGAAATGTGGAGGTGTCATAGGACAAAAGATCAGAAGCTAAGCCCCAGCAGGGCAGATTCACACAGCAGCTGGGTACCAGCAGTCCCAGGACAGCACCTCGCACACCAGAAAGACCCTGGCACTGCCTCCCAGGAGAGTATTGGCATCATCCTGCTCTGCCGTCCACACCGCCACCCACACCAGCCCATGGAACAAGACGCACCAGCTCAGAGCTTGGGGGTGGGAGGTGGGAGCCAGAATGAGTCATAGGAGCTCTGCTCTCAGACAGACAGAGGGGTCACTGCCTCACTCCCTGCCAGTCAGGGAAACTTCCCAAAAACAGAAGCCTCACACTGGGGACCTGCTGTCCACATCAGCCCAATTACAGCCCAATTACCTGAAATGCTGGTCTGGGTTATCCCAACAGAGCAGCCCAAGTCTGTGGAGCACAAAGCTGATTGACGTACACTGATGCCCAGGATGAAACGACTTGAAAGCAATGTCACTGCCTTTGCTAGGGTCTTCCCCATGTGGCTGTGGAGGGTGGTGGGTGCCAGAGGAGGGGACAGGTGCAGAAAGAAATTACAGAAGACAGAAAAGCTACTTATAGGTCTCCAACTCAGAAAAAGAGGCTGACTAAATTAGGCAGGATTGACAACCACATGGACAAGTTTGTCAGTTCAGTGTTCCTTGTTAACCTTGGGCAGTCTGTGGAATGAGCATGTCCAGGAAGATGCACCAAAAACCAGGGTGGATGAAATTTGCCACTTGTTTTCCCCACTACAACTTCCATCACGTAGCCCATGATCCTACTGAGATATATTCTCGTTCTTTATTTTCACTTCTACCGTGGTAGAGGTTGTGAAGTGAGTATAGAAACAGCCAGACATATGAACAGACATATGTATTTGAGAAGCATTTAGAAGGCCTAATCCAAAAGTACAACTATGACCACCCACCCATCCAAGTTCTGTAGTACATAAAATTTCACCATTAAAATTCAAGCCTGACATCCAAAACCGTTATTTTTAATATCAGTTTAGAACTGCTAGCCAATGCAATAAGGCAGGAAATAAAAGTGAGAAGTAATCTACACAAAAGGTTCTCTAAAATATGATTTGCGTACATAGTCATATATCTTCATGGCCCAAGAGAATGAATTGAAATACTTTAGAATGAATTTAAAAATTCAGAAAGATGTGTAGTTACCAAATACAGATCTAATCAACAATCAGCAATAACCAGTGAGAAAATATAGTAGAAAAAAATTCTATTTATAAAGGCAACGAAAATAGAAAATGCCTAGAAATATATTTAACAAGAAATGTGCAGGATTAAATGAAGAAATCCACAAAACTTAACTGTGATACATTTAAAAAAATAAGATTTTACCAAATGGAGACACTGCTATATTTGTGGATGGGAAGTTTCATTACTATAAACATGTTAATTTTTTCAACTGAAAGCAATTTCAATCAAAACCCCATCTGGATTTTTTAAACTTGACAAGTTTATTTTAAGTAAATAACAAACAGGAATAGCCCAGAAATTTCTGAAACAAACAAACAAAAAAAGAATTCAAGACTTGTACTGCCAATTATTAAAAAATAAAGCTACAATAAGGTAGTAACTAAGCACAGACAAAAAACAACTGCATTAAAAGCCCAGAAACATACATATACATACATATATATATTACATGTACTATATAATATGTGTGTATAAGAATTTTATATATACTAAAATGGTATTTTAGATTCCAGATTCAATAAAGTGGGATTTGGATCACTGGTTAAGTAAAGGAAAATTATAAAATGCCTACCTTATATCATTAACCAACATGAATCCAGTTTAACTCAATAATTAAATGTAAAAAAAAAAAATGCAAACACACACTTGTGAGAGATAAGGTCTTTCTAAGCTTACAGAAAAACATAAAAGCTTTTATTACATAACTATTTTAAATTTTCATATATCAAAGAGTGTCATAATCTAGATTTTAAAAAAACATTATGGGGAAAATATTTGCAGCACAGGTGGTAGAGTTATTTTTAATACTGAAATGAATTCTATGCTCTAAGAAACAGACGAACATATTAATGGAAAAGGTCAGGAAAAAGAAGTGCGTGGGGGTAATAAATGATACTTAAATAAAATAAATAAAATAAAAGATATCTAAACAAACAATAGATACTGAAATTCACCAGTAAACAAATAAAAGATATTTACATTCACCAGTAATAAAAGTATTGAAAAACAAAACAAAGAATTGGCAATTTTCACAAAATTGGCAAAAATTAAATAACTGCCCAGCATTGGCAGATGTTCAGGTAAAATGGGCATTCTTATATGGGGGAGCTGTTAATGTTGGCCTAATTTACAACATTCCTGAAGGGCAATTTGGCAACACCCATGAAAAACCTTTGAAATAGTCACATGTTTTGGTTAGTAATTCCACTTTCAGAAAACAGCCTAAGGAAATAACCAGAACTACGTGCAAGGTTTCAACACCACCACGTTATGGGAACCATGTGCACTTACTAAGCACAGTTCTATGCTTCAAATGGATTGTGTATTTTAACCCTTTAAAAAATAAGAAAAAGATCTTGATGTAATCTCTACTCTTACAGATGAGAAAACTGAGGTATAGAGAGATCAAGAATCACCCAAGGTCACAATATGAGGTGGGGTCAGAATTCAAACTAAGGCAGTGTGCCTACCTAGCCCAGACTCTTAACCACTAAGATGTCACTAAAGAAGCATCAATATCAATAGCAAACACTTTAACACTACCTAATGTCCAACAACAAGGATTGATTAAACACATGCTAGAATATTCACTTGACAGAACTAATGGATGGATGGATGGATGGATGGATGGATGGATGGATGGATGGATGGATGGATGGATGGATGGATGGACTGACAAATGGATGGACAGATGGATGAATAAAAGAGTGGGTGGGTTAGTGGATGAATGAGTGGACATATAAATGGGTGAGTGGGTATATGGGTGGAGGATGGATGGATGGATGGATGGATGGATGGATGGATGGACAGACGGATAGATGGATAGACTAACGAATGAATAGATGGATGTATGAAAGAGTGGGTGGGTTGGGATGAATGAGTGCATATATAAAAGGGTGAGTGGGTAGATGGGTGGAGGATGAATGGATGAATGGATGGATGGATGGATGGATGGATGGATGGATGGAGGATAGATAGGTGGATGGGTAGATGAAAGGGTGGATGAATGGGTAGGTGAGTGCATGGATAAATAGATGTATGGATGGGTGACAGGGTACGTGGGTGAGTGAATAGGTGGGTTGATAGATGTATTGACGGATAGATGGGCAGATGGATGCACTGACGAATAGACAGATGCATAAATGAAACACTGGGTGGTTGAGTGGATAAATGAGTGGATACATGAATGGGTGAGTGGGTAGATGGGTGGAGGATAGATAAAGGATGGATGGATGGATGGATGGATGAAAAAATGAAGGACAGATAGGTGGATGGGTAGATGAACGGGTAGGTGAGTACACAGATGAATAAATATATGGATGAGTAAGATATGTGGATGGCTGTATGGAGGGATGGACCAACAGACAGATCGACTGATGGTCTAAATCACAAAACCTTCCTTTGGTAGCATGTCCTCATTTTTGTTTGCACTTACATGTACTGAACATCAACTTCATGGTAGGCAAACCTCCAGGTTCCATGTTAAGCCCTCAATAAAACAGGAAACGATTACACAGCAAAACCCACTACTTCTGCTCCCAGAAGTAAAACCTTAAATGGTAAGCGTAGACATTGTGAGGCAGCCCTCAAACCAGAAAGCGTTATCTTCTTAAGTTCTTAAAATCTCTTCGTTTTATAAAATAGAATTCAAAAGAAGTCACAAAGTGTGAAAGTCTTTATTTGAAGTCTGAGTCTCAAGGAACCACAGACAAAAAGCACAACAGCTGTCTGCATTGATTCATC
Organism: Theropithecus gelada; assembly: GCF_003255815.1. NCBI lineage: Eukaryota > Metazoa > Chordata > Mammalia > Primates > Cercopithecidae > Theropithecus > Theropithecus gelada. The sequence goes on from NC_037688.1 coordinate 38,408,924, forward strand.
AGCTCTAACAGAAGCGGCAGCACTTCAACATGGACTGGAGTGTACGAATGGGTCAGGAGAGATGTTTCTTAAACCTTGTGTGGCCACAGGTCTCACCTATGTCCCAGTAAAGCAGGTTTGGCATTAGCCCCCAGAAACCCCAGACACTGTGAGTTCTATGTTAATTTGTTGTCCTCTTAATCCAAGCAAGACTATTTTCTCTGGTTTTCTGGGTTTTTTTGTTTTGTTTTGTTTTTGCCCCTTTCATTTCAGTCCAGCAAGATTTTCTATAGTACAAATTATACCAGTTCAAATTGTTCTAGTATTTTTTTTAATGTAACCCCTTCAAAATCAATTAAGGATGAAGCTAAGTAAGAACTGAAAGCAACATCCTGGTGACCAGAAGAAATGGTGCTCATGAAGTGCCTAAACACAGGCTTGGCCCCCAGTAAGTGGTAAAGAAATCAGAGTTCGTGGTTGCGGTGGTGGTAGGACTGTACTATTCCTCCTGCCTCTTCTGCTGCTTCTCCAAAGGGAAAAGGGAACCTTCCTACTGGCGTGAGTCAGATACCTGACACTCATTCACCCACTGATTTACCCATTTAATATGTTCTAACCCCCAGGAATTAAGTATCATTATTCCTGTTTGGAAAATAAAGAAAGTGAAGCACAGAGAAGTTAGAGCAATTCATCAATGCTACACAGAAGCAGCAAAAGATTCAGATCGAATCAGTGTGATTCTAAGTCCAGAGACACAGAAAAGGCGGGAGCCCTGGGGAACGCACTCTGGGTCTGGTGAGCACATGTGTACTGCTGACGTCCTGCTCCCTAGGCCTGCTCCTCTTTGCCTTTATTTTCACCTCCCCATTCCCTGAGCAACTCTATGAACCACAGTACAGCTCTGGAAAGCAGAGATTCCTTTCTCCTTCACACACTGCATCCTTTAACACCAGCTTCACACTGACACCATGAAGCTACCCTTTCCGCAGGAAGCCTTGTTCAGACCTCCTGACCTGAGAGAGTAACAAGGTGATGACCAAAAGAGGGAAAAAAAAGAAATTAGCATGTAGGAGCACCCTACAGAAGGTACTTTATTTCCATCATTTTATTTAATCCTCCCAACAACCTTACAAGAAAATGTCACTGTCCTCAAAATACAGGTGAAGAAACTGAGGCTCTAGGAGGTGAAGCAACTTGCCCATGTGACAGGTAATATTCCAGCTCTGTAAGACCTACAGTCAAAGGCCATGTAGGGGTCTCCACCAAACTAAGGTTTTAGTGGCATGGGTCAACACAGCAAAGCAACTTTCTGGTCAAGCTCTCTTCCAGTTGACAGAGGAACAGAACGATAATGTAATCTCTGTGACAGCTGGCAGAATGTCCCTCAGGAGCAGGAAGGGGACAGTCTTGGATCCCCACCCACAGTCCTCCTGCAGTGAGCTCTGCAAGCCTAGCAGTAGGAACCAGTGCCACTGAGCCACCTGTCTCCCCTAGGCCTGGGATGCCTCTGCTAACAGAAACCTAAGGGTCTCTCTGGTGCCACAAACGTGCAAAACCCCTGACCTACAGGGTGAGTGACAGATACAGGATGACGAAACCATGGTGCTAGACGCCCTCCACCTAAGAAGTGCATTCACAACGCTTTGATCTGCAGAACCCCTCCCCCAGCCTGGGGGCAGGTGCTGCTAGCAAGCACCCTGCCAGTTCGACAAACCAGTCAAGGTGAGAGGTTCAAGCAACCTGCCCGAGGGTCCCCCAGCTACAACGCAGGGGTCTGAGGGTTTTTAACTGAGACCTTCTAACTCCAAATCCAATGTCTGTCCATGACACCAGCCAACCTCTTTTGTGTCACCTTGAGCATCTGGAAAAGCCGATCACCACTCCCTATGACAGCCAGTGACCCTGCAACCAGGAGCCAAAAGAAACACATAAACACTCAAATACCCACAGCAACAAGCAGTCCAGTAAACTGGAATCAATAGTGCCTGCAGTACATAATCCCTGCCCGACATTTACTAGCTGTGTGGCCTTGAGAAAGCCACCAGACCTTTCTGTGCCTTCAATTCCTCATCCCTAAAAGGAATATAAAAACAGTACCCCCTGCATGGAGTTGGCGTGAGATTGAAACACTTCAGATGATGGCTGCGTACTGTAGGAACACAGTGAGTAAATGTCAGCCGTTATAATTATTGTTGTTATTATTACCGTCACAAAGAGATGATGGTGCGCAAGTTATCAACCTGTAGCAAGAGGTGATTTCTGCCCTGGATTTAACTTTCGGTGGCAAGATACCACAATGGTAGCATTGCTCTGTGATGTCTCTGGAGAAATGTAGAGTCAATTTAATCTTACCCATGACCAGGACAGCTTGGAAAGGTTTCTCCAGCGACCTTCCATTTATATTGTCCCTCTTGCCCCAGAAGACAGGGAAGGGCAGGGGGTACCAATGACACCATTGGTTCACCCAGAACAAGTAACACGTGGCCACAACCCAACTACACAGCCCTGTGACTGTCAGGATACTCCCTGCTGCTGTCAATCAGCAAGCCTGCTGCAGGCACAAGGTAGCGCTCGCACTTATCTCTGTATTAGCTACACACAGGTCCTTGGAATGTAAAGAGTGGATGGAAAGGAAGCAAACCTCAGAAGACTAGCTCTGTTCCCGAGACCTTCCTTCTCCCCTGGGCTCCAACAGGTACTTGCACAAAATGCTGGACTGTACCTGCATGAAAATAAGGGCAATTACTCCCCATCTCGGCGACAATCCGCAAATGGGGGACCAAAATCCAACTCTGTCTGAGCAGAAGCACAGGCTGAGAGCATAATAAATTGATACCAAATTATCCTATCCTGCTGACCCGGGGAGATTTGACTTTATAATCCCAAGCTCTATGAATTCAGTAGTGAATTGTGCTGTGGGAAGAAAAAGGTTTCTTTAGACAAGCTCGAAATGTTCTATTTGGCACCGACTCCAATAGTGACCTCTTGTTCTCTTCTTACAGCCAGATTTCTAAAGTGCGAATTCTAAGCAATTTTCCTTGCATCCTCTCAAGTGTTCTGGAATCTTCTGACTGTTCTAAATCAGTACTAAAGACAGGAAAAGTAACCCCAAGAATGTAGGGCAAAGGAAGCCAAGTGCCCAAGATGGACTGGGAATAATTCCTGGCTCAGACAGCCGAGGCAGGATCTTCCCTTAACAAGTAGACATTCCAGGAAAGAGCACTACCAGGTAGCTTAGAAGGCCCCCCTTCCAGGTGTGAGGGTGTGAGGCAGGGGAAGGGACGCGAGTGGGGCTGCAGGAGGTTCTCCAGCGATATGGCACCACATAGAGACCACTCACTAGGATACTATGCTTTCATTACAACCCATTATTGTTGGCTGAGCTTGCTTTAAAAACTGGGCAGATTTTAACAACTTGTAGACTTCACTTAAAGTCCAGATTCCCAACTTCGCTTTAAAAAAAAAAAAAAATTACTAGAACTGCAAATCAGCAGCCCTAGGACTATATTCTGACATGGTGACAACTGGCTGGATTTCAACAGCCACTACCTCTCCTGGGTTTGCCACAATCCCCACTACTCCCTGTTGTGCCCCCAGAGCTGAGGGTTGGCTGCCATTTATCATCCTCTGTGTGCTGTCAGTTTTCTCATGGCATAGAAACATCTCTCTGTACTCAAAAGAAAAGCAGCAAAACAAAACAAAACGAAACAAAAGATACAAAGGCCACATGTTTCAAGAAAATTAGGGAAAGGCCCACCACCCATGCTCCTTATTTGCATGAACCACCCCACAGTGAGGATCTCAGCATCTAGCATCTGCAGGGTCTGGGTTCAAATCCCAGCCTGGCAGTTTCTTGGGAGTGAGGCCTAGAGTATGTATTTAACCTCTCCAAGTCTCAGATTTCTCATTATTAAAAGGAGAATAACAACAGTTATACCTCATAGGGTTAGGGGAAGGATTTAAGAAGATATTGCAGGCGAAGGACTAGACACAAGGCCTGGACCTATTACATGCTTAATAAACGCCAGGGATTGTTGTTACTGATGTTGTCGTGAATAGTGGTAGTGGTGGTGAGTAGTAGCTGGTGGGAACGGGGTGGCAGTTTGCCCTGTGGAGTGTCCCTTCGAGCATCAGGATTGGGCTTTGTCCCCCTCCCAACTTCTGAGGCCAGAGAAGCATGTACCAGACAAAAGAGTCACAGCTACAACCAAAAGCTATCTTCACAGACCCCTCTAGAACCACTGGGTAAGTGCCCTAGTTTCTTTGCCTTGCAGCCACATACACCCGGCCAAGTCTCATCTCTATTTCCTGCACACACCTATTTATGGCTTCCTCTGGTCTTTCTGATTAGAACCCTTCCCACCTCTGCCCACCTGGAAGCCCTTATTCACATATGAAGACTCATTAGACATCAGTACCACAAAACCTTTCCTGAATTCTCAGGCAGGATTCTTGAATCCATTCTATATTTGTTCATTTTCTCCACTAAACCATGAGCTCTTCAAAAGCAGGGCACAGTGAATTCTGTGACTCCAGCGTCCACCCTAGTGATCAGCATGTTACACACAGAGAACACCAGTTCAGCCATGGAGCCAGTTCACACTCACAGGTGATTCCAGGGAGATTAAATAATACTAATAATACAAAGAAAAGAGCATAGGCTTGCGGGTCAGAGGTGTAGGTCTGTACCCTGGCTCTGCCTTTAAAACTCAGGTGGGTGATGTAGAGCTATTCACTCAACCCTCAGAGCCTTGGTTTACACAAATGGAAGATAAGGTTAATAAGAAATATTTCTGAAGAATTCTTGTGAAGAATAAATAAGATAACTATTAGAAAAACAATCCAATGCATTATTACCAGCACCCCTCAACCACCATCTGGCCCAACACTACAACCACCACCACCACCAACCTCATCCTCATCTCTCCGCGCAACTTAACAGGTGATCCCTGTCCTTGAACTGCCCTTGTCTCTCATTCTTCTTACTCGCAGTTCTGTCCTGAGAGTTCAAAGGGACCCAGTTTGGGCATACGGACACCAAATTAGCTCAGCTTGATATAAATCAATCCATCAAAAAAAGAAAAGTCATAGAAGGGGCTAATTTTACGTTCTCTCTGTACATGGTTGAATGTTGCCATCAAGAACATTGAGGATCGAAAAATACAGTCAAAATATAAGGTTAAAGCTTAAGCTGTAAACTGGATATACACTGTGTTTCTACTTGTACCTAAATAAAATATATATAGCAAAATAGAGCTAAAGAAACTTGACCAAAATGTTAAGAGTGGGGAATGATTATGGGTGATTCTTGTGTGTTTTTTTTTAATTATTTATACTTTTAGTTTCCAAATTTCCTCTGGTATTCTTATTTTATGACTTAAAAAAAATAACAGAACACTACTGAATACCTAGCAGTGTCTTATTTAGGACAGTTCATCATTTTTAAAATTGTTGAAAACATATAAAAGTCATTGAAAATGCATAAAGCAGTTGGTGACCTGCCTATTGTAGTCATAACTTTTCACAATAACAAATGCAAAACATGGTCTTTTCAAATGTGCCTGGAATATTTACCAAAAAATTTTAACAAGTCCTAGTTCACCAGAAATACTCAATAAATACCAAGGCCAGAAATTAACCCCCTATTTAGTCTGTCCAGAAAACAAGGAAAAGCAAAATCAACAACTGAAAGTACTTATCTTAGAAAAAAAAATAGCTAAAAGACAAACAAAGCCTCAAAACACCCCAATAACTAACTCTTGGCTAAGGAAGGTAATCCAAATTATCAGCCACCTATAAAATAATATCGACAACTCCAACACATCCCAAAACTTAAGAGTTCAGCTGAAGCTGAGTTCAGGAGGAAAAATAGCCTTATATGAAAAAAAATTTTTAGAAGTTATAAAGAAGAAAAATATGTAAAGCACAAAGTACAAAAAGCTAAAAACAAACCCCAAAAATCATCCTATTCCAAGCAGGATAAAATGATTAATTTTTAAAGCACAAAATAATTAACAGAAATAAAAAATAAAAACAGTAGACTGGATCAAAAAAAAAAAATCAGTTCTTTAAAAGCACTGATTAAAAAACAAACCCAGAGAGAGAAATACAAAACTTAAAAACATTATCTATGAAAAAGAGGCTATAAACACAAAGAGATCTTAAAATATTATATATTCTCCACAACAAATAAACTTGACAAATACAGAAGAAATTAATGATTGCATTAAAACAACCCACCCACAAAATATATTATCTAAATTATTAGAGAGGAGGGAGAAAATCTGACTAAGCTAATAATCAGAAATTAGAGAAAGTTGCCAAAGAACAACTATGAAGGGAGAGAGAGTGCTATGTCCAAATGATTTTATTAATAAATTATTTCAGGCCAGGTGCAGTGACTCACGCCTGTAATCCCAGCACTTTGGGAGGCCGAGGCGGGCAAATCACAAGGTCAGGTGATCGAGACCATCCTGTCTAACAGAGTGAAACTCCGTCGCTACTAAAAAATACAAAAAATTAGCCGGGCGTGGTGGTGGACACCTATAGTCCCAGCTACTTGGGAGGCTGAGGCAGGAGAATGGTGTGAACCCGGGAGGCGGAGCTTGCAGTGAGCCGAGATCACACCACTGCACTCCAGCCTGGGTGACAAAGCAAGACTCCATCTCAAAAAAAAAAAAAAAAAAAAAATTATTTCAAACTTTCAAAAGATAATGGAAAAGCTGGTCAATTGATTTTAGATTATAGAAAAATATAGGAATCTATCAATCTATTTTGTGGCTTCCCAAACTCTGATTCCAAAATCAATACAGATAATTCAGGAAAACAAAACCGAAAACTTTAGACCTCCACTTCTGGCCAAAACTGAGCAACTTTTAGGAAATCAATGTCCCTGCCAAGAGGAGGAGAAAAGCTGGTAAGTTACTTCATCTGTTCTAAGACATTCAAGAGCTGCCTTGGCAGCCAGGTCTTCAAGTGCCAAAAATCTGGAGGAAGGACTTCATGGAGGTAACCTGACGCTTAGCATTCTGGTCTTCTCCCTTGGGTTACTTGCCAGCTCTTAAGTAGTATAGGGGTAGATGCTGAAAAGCCTGGCAGAAACACAAACAGAAAGCCAAGCAGCACGTGGCAGCTAAGAAGGGCTTTCAACAGTTTTACAGAGCCGAGAAGACAAAAGTTGTAGCAAGAGCCTATCAAGGCAACCAAAACTTGAGGGTTAAAAAGCTAGGACAGAAGAGAAACAGAGAACTAAGACACTATGCACTTGTTTTTCCTCTGAAGTGCTCGATGATTCTTACTCAGCAAAGCATAAAAGCCCAAAGTGTTGAGCAGAAAGAGGCAGGAGAGCTGAGCTTACCTTCCAGAAGGTTCAAAGTGCTGAGGAATTTTGGAACTCAGGACCTGACCAGACAAAACTAAATACTCAAGTCTTTCACTTAGGAAGAGAGGGATAATCAGAGCTAGCTGAACCTTACAAAGACTGAAAATTGGCTTCCGTCTCTGATTGAACTGAAGTGATCGGCCTCTTCTTTGCCTACTGGAGGACAGGATAAATTTTCTTAGGAGATAGGCTGAGTGAATACTCTTTGTAAGAAGGAAAAAACACTCATGGCCTGAAATTCAACCAAAAACTACCAGGCACACCAAGACGCAGGACCAAGGCTCAAACCCACAGAAGATATAAATACTAGAATTATAAAATATAACCTTTAAAATAACTGTGAAAATAGATAACCACATGGAGAATTTTAGCAAAGCAAAACTAATCTAAAACCAAAAAAACATAGTAACTGGAATTAAGAACTCAATAGATAAGTTTAACAGCATATAAAACACAAATAGAATTAGCAAAATGAATGATAGGTTAGAAGACAACATCCAGACAGAAACAAGGAGAAAACTGGGAGAGAAATACAAAAAAGAATGCAAGAGGCATGGAGAACTGGCGGGAAAGTGTGTGTCTCTGTGACTGATGTCCTAGAAGAGGAATAAAGAAAGAACAGAGTAAAAGCACTCTGTGAAAAAAACAATTGCCAAGAATTTCCTTAAAAGAACATCAAGTCACAAAATCCCAAGCAGAATAAATTAAATGGGACCTAGAAACACCATAATAAAACTTCATAAAAGCAAAGACAAAGATAAATTCTGAAAAGTACCCAGATAAGAAAAAAGGTCACATTATCTTTAAAAAAGGGAGGGGGGAACAATCATAAAACTGACAGCTGGGTCCTCAATAAAACCAAGAGAAGAGTTAAAATGCAATAAATTCCATGCAGAATTATGTGCCCTATGGAAATATTCTTATAAAATGAACACACAACAAGTGAGTGAATTTGTCACCAACCAGTGGTGTGCTGATACATGTTGAACAAAGCGGGAAAGCTCTGTCAGTGTTCGCTGATTTCTGTGGTGTAAATACTTCCACTGTGGCTGATGTCAGCTGCCAGTGTGACATCACTGAATGTAGAGATGGAACAAAATGTGCACAATCAACTCTCAGAAGCTAGTGCAGCACACAAATGTTACAAACAGAACCAAAGGGAATTCCTCAGGAGGAAGGAAATCTATCCCCTATTGAAAGCTGAAATGCAAGAAAGGATGAGGGGCAACAGAAAGAATATGTGCGTTCATCGAAATGAACATTTGTTGTGCTAATTAGTAATAATGATATGTGGCCTTCAAAATAAATGAAGAATTAAAATGCATGACAACATTAACACAAAAGGGAAAAAGTGGTGTAATGCAGTCAAAGTTTTCTAAGGTCTGAGAGGTTGTGAAATTCTAATTTACACTTACCTTTACTAAGTCAAAGAAACAGAAACACACATAGATAGTCAATCATTTATTAGAAAGAGGACAATGTAGTAAGGAAAGAATGGCCTTTCCAAGAAATGGTAAATTCCCAACTTAAAAAAAAATTTAATCTTGACACCTACACCTCACACCATGTATCAAAAAAAATCAATTCCAGGCCGGCACGGTGGCTCACACCTGTAATCCCAGCACTTTGGGAGGGCGAGGTGGGTGGATCACCTGAGGCCAGGAGATTGGGATCAGCCTGACCAACATGGAGAAACCCCACCTCTACTAAAAATGCAAAATTAGCCAGGCATGGTGGTGCATGCCTGTAATCCCAGCTACTCAGGAGGTTGAGGCAGGAGAATCGCTTGAACCGGGGAGGCGGAGGTTGTGCTGAGCCAAGATCATGCCATTGTACTACAGCCTGGGCAATGAGAGTAAAACTCTGTCCCAAAAAAAGAAAAAAAAAATCAATTCCAGATCCTCTCTAAACACAATATATAAAACAATAAATCTTCCAGAAGGTAACGTGGCAAAGCACCTTCATGACCTTCAGAGAGAAAATGTCTTCTTAAACCAGGACTCCAAAAAGCACTGAACATAAAGGAAAAGACTGAAAACTAGAAGTCATTAAAATTAAGAATGTCTGCCTATCGAAAGACACAATTAAAAGAATAAAAAAAGACATAGATTGTGAGAAGATATTTATAATACATATTTCTTACAAAGGATGTGTTTCCAAAATATATAATCCACTTTGTCAAAAGCCAGGGTAAATAACTAGGTTTGTGGGAAGAACAGATGCAGGAGACACAGGAGAATGAGATATGGTATGATGGGAGCATGCCTTACCGTACACAAGGCACTGTGCTGAGAACACTCTATGCATCATCTTATTGAATCCTTACAATCATCCTTTGAAGGAAGTGTACATTTAGTCCCTATTTTACAAGCTCAACACAATCCTACTTTCCAATGTATGCCCAAGAGCCGCCACTGTGCACAGGGAAGGGGACTGAGATGCTTGGTTAGAGAGACAAACTAATCAATCCTTGCCAACTAGTGATACACCAGCAGAGGTGAATATATCATGGTTCACCTGGGAAGAGGAGCTGCAACCAATAGGTGGACAGAGCCCAAGGAGAGATATCCAGTATATATGGCTTTCTGGGGGCTGGGTGGACAAGAATCTAGGATTTGGAACAGAGATGAAGTCACAAGCAAAGGCCACCCCAATATCAGAAATTAGGAGATGTTGCTATTATAAAACAGGAATTTCTGCACAGGAACTTTACGGAGTTTGGAAAATATACCAGAATCCAAGAACCATCAGACCCATTATGCTTCATAAAGTGTGGCCGAGAGAAATACTGCAGATGAAGACAGTCTAGTGTCCACCCTCCTGGCTCCACAGCTTGTCAGTGCTGGGACTCTGGACAAGTCACTTAGCTGTTGTAACCCTTACTTCCCTTATCAGTAAAATGGAGATGGTACTAGCTCCACATCAGGGAGGATTGCGTGAGGGAATACACACAGCACACCTGGCACAGAGCATGAACTCAGTAAGTTATTAGTTTGAGCTTTTAGAGATGCAAAGGGAGTGTGATGGGGTTTGGCCCTGTTCCCTTCTAAAAGATTAATAAACTGGGGAATCAAAAGGCTCACAGGGGAGCCTCCTGTATCAGGGAAGGGAGCAGGATATCAGATGGGAAGGTGGACATTTGCTGTTTCAGTGAGATGCCCCCGTGACTTACCAGGGGAAATATATCATTAGGATTTCACTTCTGGAACTTGGGCAGTCACCCACCAACACAGTCTGCCCTTCAGCTAAATGGAAAGAGCAGGTGCTTGGAAGCCAAACAGACTTGTGCTTAAATCCTCAACCAGCTGCTGGCCTTGGACTTCAGCCCTCACTTCCCCTCTCAGAGCCTTGGTTTCCTCATCCACATTCTATTTAATGCACACACATATTTTAAGATGGCAAAATAGGTGACATGTCCATCCTGGTTACTCAGCAAATGTCAATTTCTCCTATGTGGCAGAAGGGACTCTAAGAGGCGACATTTGGAGAATGGAGGAAACCTGAATCTTAGCCTTTAATTTACCAAGGAGTCTGGACATCTTGAATCCATGTAAGGTGAACAGGAAGGGCTTCCTTGCTCCCTCACCTAAGAGTCCCCCTCAGGAAGAAGAGAAATCAGTGGAGAACCAGAGCCCATACTCGGCACTTCACAGTTTCTCTGCAGAGAGACCTGACATCCTGTGGAGAACAATACCTGTTCTGAATACCTACAGCCGAGAAATGGCACAGCTTCCCTGATGGCTCACAGGGCCATTAAAGAATCTGGCCAAATCGATCAAAAGCCTAGAAAATATCCTCACCCTTTGACCTGCTCATTTTGCTTCTAGAAATGTATCCTAAGTAAACATTTGAGATACTTATCCTAAGAAACTTATCCTAAGTATCTGAGACAGAGAAAAATACAAAATGCTCATCACAGAGTTATAAAGAAATCACAAACATTTGACAAAACCAACAGTACTGTACAATGCAAAAAGTAGACCCTAACTTAAATTATGGATGTAACTTAATGATAATGTATGAATATTTGTTTCTCCCATTTTATCAAACGTACAACACCAATAGAAGATGTTAAAACAGTGGAGACTATGGGAGCAGGGGGAGGAAATACATGGGAACGCTATACTTTCTGCTAAATTTTTCTGTAAACCTAAAACTGCTCTAAAACAAAGTCTATTTAACCCTTAGTCATTTAGGAAAGATGCTCTTAAATAATTACTGGGTCAAGGGGTAAAGAAATGGAATGGCAAATTAGTTAGAAAATAGCAATAACACACATAATAACACACATAATAATTCATAATAGCAATATGGCCAAAACTACAATCATAAGAAAATTATTAAATGATGTTATTATTAAATAAGAAAGGATAAAACTAAATGCACCAGTGGTCCAACTCAAGAAGTTAAAAAGAGAACAACAAAATAAAAACTAAGACAAATAGAAATGAAGCATTAACATAATTGAAAGTGGAAATTGATTCATTAAAAACCAAATAGTGGTCCAACTCAATTCTCTGAAAAGCCCTACCCTAAACAAATTCTACCATCCACAAACCTCTGTCGGGTCTATTTAAAGAAAATCAGAAAACACAGATACACACAATGAAGAATATTTAACAAAGGAATTTGTTAACAAGAATAAAAGAATATGTAAGAAAAAATGGCAGTAATTCAAAAATGAGAGGAAATTATTTAGAACAATAAATTTGCAAATCCTCAATGAAATAGGGAATTTTCTGGGTAAATACAAGTGAACACAACTGAAAATAAAAATTAAGAACATCAAATTAACCAAAAGTTATGGGTGAATTTGAAAAGGCTGTTAAGAATGATCTTAAAGCATTATTAAATGTTTCAGACAACAGTAAAGAAAGGAACACTTTCCACTCATTTTATAACATTTAATGACCTTGACAGAAAAATCTAACAATGCACACTACACACTAAAACCACAGTCCAGTGTCACTTAGGAATATTCATTTTAAAAAGTTAAATAAAATATTTTTAAATCCACTAGTATAACAAAAGAAAATATACTTCTATCAGCAGAGATTGGTCCCACCAAAAAAAAGTTATAAATTAGCATAATCATCATATGAATTAGTGAAAAAAATCACATGATTCCATTAATTTTTCAAAGGCATCTGATAAGTCATTTCCTGTTTTTAAAAAATAGTCAACAAAGACCAAAAGAACATTCCTAGTCTCAAACTAACAGCCAACATCATACTTACGGTGATGTAATAACAACATTCCCATTAAAACCATGAGTAAGACCCCATCACAATTAATATGTAACACCAGTAAAAAAAAATGCTAGCCTACCAAACAAAGCAAGTAAAAGAAATAAGAGCTTCAATTACCAGGACAGAGAAAATGACCACTGTTTGCTTAAGATATAATTGAAGTTAAAATATCAACTAAGACAAGAGCAGACTTTAAAAGAGTCACAAACATGGCAGACTACAAAATAAGTGTTCAATAACCAACAGTTTACCCTACAAAATTAACAAACAAAAAATATATTTGGGAGGCTGGGGCAGGAGGACTGCGTGAGCCTAGGAGTTTGAGACCAGTCTGGGCAACACAGCAAGACCCTGTCTTTACAAAAAATTTAAAAATTAGTTGTGTGTAGTGGTGTATGTCTGTAGTTCTAGTCACTCAGGAGGCTGAGAGGGGAGGATTGCTTGGGCCCAAGAGTTCAAGGCTGCAGTAAGCTTGATCATTCCACTGCATTCCAGCCTGAGTGACAGAGTAAGACTCTGTCTCAAAAAAAAAAAAAATATATATATATATACACACACACACACACACACACACATATTTTGACAAATATTTGATATTTTATATCAAAATACTTGCCATTTTGATAAATATTTGATATTTACATATTTATATAACTTTTAGATATATATATAACAGGGAAAGGTATATTCACAATAACAACAAAAGCAAAATTGAACAGAACAAAATACCTAGGGAAAAATGTAACGATATGTAAAATCCACACAAATCAAACAAACAAATTACTGGAGGACCTAATTAGACCTAGGTAAATTAGAGACACAAGCCAATTGGCCTATTATAAGTGAGTCTATTCTTTCCAAGTCTACTAGTAAATACCATTCTGATCCCAGCTACTAAGATTTTCTTTTACTTAAAAATTGACTCCAGAAATTCATATGTAAGATAACTGGGCTAGTGTAGTCAACAAAACTTTGAAACACAAGAATACAAGGAAGGCTTTACTATAAAAATAAATAAATAAATAAAGGAGTTCCAATACAGAGGTATGGTATCTAAGCAAGAATAAAACATTAGATAACTGAAAAAAATCAAAAGTCCAAAAATACTAATAGATCAATGATCTTAATTGTTGGTAAATGTGAGATTTCATATAAGTGGGGAGTAAATGAATTAGTCAATAATCGGTGTTAGACAACTGGTTACACAGTTAGAAAAGAACTTAGCTAAGACATTTTACCCCTATCTTTATACCAAAATAAATTCCAGAGAACTTACATATAGAAATAATAACTACAATAATAAACAAAAGTATAAAAAACCTAGATGTAAATCTTGAGGTGGTTTTGCAAGGGGTTGGGGAGGTAATTTCGAAGTAAGAATCAAAATCCCAAGTGTGTACAACACTGGATGCAGAAACACTTGTTTTCTAGGATTTTAGTATACCATACAAGTGTGTAAACACATAAATACAGAAGTTTGCTGCAGCACTTCTAGTCATATCAAAAAATCAGAAATATTCTAAAATTCCAAAGACTGGTTAAGGAAATCACAGTACCTCTGGATACTATAAGAAAATACTAACCAGACATTAAGAATTTTGGTGTAGAAAAATATTTGACCCAGGAAAATATTTGAATAATTGCTAAATGGAAAAAACATGTTTCAGCATACGAAGATATATGACCCCATATGTACATACCTGGGTATAAATGTAATATCTATAAATCATACAGATATAATTTGATATGTTAATCTACATATGATATATGTTAGTGCCTCTGAGTGATGGGTGTATGGATAATTTCTGTTTGGGGTATATTTGTGCCTTTTCAATACTTCACATTTTCCAAATTGAATGGAGATGCCACTTGAAATTTGAAAAAAATGTTAATGTTTTAAAAGTTGTGAAATGTGCACAGAAAGTTTAGGCCTAAGAAATGTGATTTCTGGTCAAGCCCTTCTATACAAACTGGACTCAAACGTGTATTCTCAAGGAACAAAATGATTTTAACTATTAATGAGTCATGACCAATACGCCAGTTAAATATTATCTTATTTTAAAACAACAGGCTAAATCAGTGGGCAGGAAAAGTTTCGTGATGATGGTTATGAGTGCATCAATCAAATTGTTCTTTTCGGTTTGGGTTAGTGTTTGCTACCTCTGTTGCTTCTCAGAGATGGAAAAACAGATCACACTCAGGAGTGTGAAACGATACCTGGAAGCAAATATATAACCATAAAGATGCAAGTGCATGAGGAAGAACTGCATTGAAAAAAAGTCAACATACGACTGCATAGTAACAACAAATTCAGCAATTGCACAAACCACTTCAAGCCTAACCACACTTGTAAAAGATTCCCTAAGATCAGGAAACTACCAGGGGAATTCTAAGATTCCCTGAAACATGGGGAAAGAGCTTGAACTATATATATATATATTTTTTTTTTTTGAGGTCCTGTCCTAAATTCTAGGAAAACTGACTCAGACTATTTTGAAATGACTAGAGTTACTAGAAATTACTGTCTTAGGGTAAACTAACTGTAGAGGCACAAAAACTTTTCAGACATTAGTACCCCCGTCTGAAAGCATATTTCATTTTGAGGAAATGGCAAAAATTTAGATTTATAAATTGGGTGTCACTGTACACTTTATAAAGATGGTTTGCTACAGGACTCCCTTAAACTAGCAGGCTGCTCTCATGCATGACGATACTATCCAACTTGGGAATGCATTAATCTATTGTGCAAGGTTAGGCACACCTCAGCTAGGCAGGAGTTCAACTGCACCCGCAACTGTCCCTAAGAAAGCCTCCTGTTACATACTTGAGAAAGTTCACTGCCTCTGGCTCATTAAAAACAGTGTCAATAGAGAATAGAAGAATGGTTATCACAGGCTGTGAAGGGTAGTGGGGGGTTGGAGGGGAGATGGGGATAGTTAATGAGTACAAAAAAAAATAGAATGAATGAATGAGACCTACTATTTGATAGCACAACAGGGTGACTATAGTCAATAATAACGTAATTGTACATTTTAAAATAACTAAGAGTGTCAATGGATTGTTTATAACACAAAGGATAAATGCATGAGGGGACAGATACCCCATTGTCCGTGATATGATGATTACACATTGCACGCCTGCATCAAAACATCTCGTACACCCCATAACTATATGCACCTACTATGTACCCACAAAAATTAAAAATTTTAAAAGAAAAACAGTGTCAAAATCGTTGTATTCCTTGCAAGTATCCAGCCTATCTACCTAGGCTTCTATTATTGGTTGGGGGATAAAAATCCTATAAGCCAAACAGATCACTAACTACCAGAGGAGACAGTTCATCTAGAATACATGAGGGATGAAATGAGAGCAAGAACATTCAGAGGTGAACAGTTATCCAGGGCCGTATTCTTGAAATCATAGAAACTTAACGTTGCACTCACCCTAATGTTGAGTTCTCTCTTAAAGGGGAAAAAGAAACATTAAGGGCTGGTACTTCTGTGGATTTCATGCACGAAGGTGACAAAATCCAAATTATTAACACATGGGCAGTGAAGGTGATGGGAACCAAATGAACAATGTCACATAGACTTTAGAATGTAGATCGTTGTTAATTGTGAAGAAAAAGCCATACACTCAGTCCCACAAAGGAGAGAGGTTACAAGGACGTCAGCATCACCTGGGGGGCTTCTCAGAAATACAGATTCTCAGGCCCCAGCAGGGACCTACTGAATCAGAAACTCAGCGGGTGAAGCCCAGCAATCTGTCTGAACAAGCCCGCCAGGGGATTCTGGTGTGGCTCTAGGTTGAACCACCTGTGGTTACCGGGCAGCCATCTGGGTTCCAATCTTTCACTGAGGACCTGTGTGACTTTGGAAGTTATTCACCACTGTCAGCTTCTGTTTTCTCATCTGTGAATTTGGGTTCAACAAAGCATGTGTTTTCATCAAATGGTTGTTGTAAGATGACAACACACTCAGAGCTTAATAAAGAGCTTGACATCTAGTAAAAGTGCCACAAGAGTGGTGGTGCTGGTGGTCTTGAAGGTTCTTGATTTAATTATTGACAGTCCTGCCACAGCTCTCAAAATGAGTGTTCCCTGGCTCCCACCTCCCTGTAGATCAGAATCACCTGTGGAGTCTTTTCAACACATCATCCTCTGCAATTGTTGAATCAATAGATCTGGGAGAGACCAGGAAGACCAGATTTTATAGGAGCCCCCAGGTGACTTAGATATGAAAGCCCTAACTTTAGAAAACTAAAACTAGTTTGAGATTCAAAAGGTACACCTACATCTACTAAAATATATACAACTATTATATGTTAATAAGAATACAAAAAAATTCTGGGAAAATTACTTTGAATATTTGAAAGTAATCTATTAAATATAATGGACATAAAAGAACAGGTGAATGTTCAGTTTAGTAAAGGAGAAAATTAAAAAAAAAAAAAAAAAAAAGACTGACCAGGCATGGTGGCGCACAAAATCCCAACATTTTGGGAGGCCAAGGCAGCAGGATTATTTGAGGCCAGGAGTTTGAGACCAGCCCAGGCAACATGGTGAAACCCTATCTCTACAAAAAATGCAAAAATTAGCCAGGCATAGTGGTGCACAACTGTAGTCCCAGATACTCAGGAGGCTGAGGCAGGAGGATCACTTGAGCCCAGGAAGTTGAGGCTGCAGTGAGCCAAGATAGTGCCACTACACTCCAGCCTGGGCAACAGACTAAGACTTGTCTCAAAAAAATAAATAAAAAACAAAAAATAAGAAACAAAGGCTACATCTATTGTCCAGAAGTGCTAGGAAGAAAGTTCAAATGAACTTCGGAAGAGTCCCAGAGTGAAAATTCTGACTATACAAATGCAGACCACCACAAGGAAGAGAAGAAAGAATGTAAGAAAGCATACGACGGTGCAAAGAGGTGAGCCAGGCTTCAACGGGCGCAAACCAAACACGGAAAAAGCAGAATATGACTACAGTCCACACAAGCAGCACAGCTCCAAAAAGCCTGAACACGGTGGGCAAAGCTAAAACCCAGAAGGAACTCACAACTGCCAAAGTGTCAGACGGCATCAAGTCATTTCAGGTCAAAGCGTGATGCAGAGAAGGTCACGCCACTGCTTGGAAAAGATGCTGCCATGACACCAGAGAAAACTACACTCGACCTCATTCGTGTATTTCATACCTGCTAATTCACCTACTCTCTAGAAAGTATTTGTAACCCCAAAATCATCCTTTTGGAGCTTGTCTTTTCAACACATGCACAAAGCCGTGCAAAACTCGTGTCATCAATTGCAAGTGCCCAGCTGAGGTGAAGCAAGGTGACTCCGCCTTCTTGTTTGAGCTCTCATAGGGCAGAGACATGTCCTTTCTGCTCCCTGGTGTCCCTAAATGCAAGAAGACTGTCATGTGCGTGAGGAGAGAATGTGTGTGTTACATAAGTGAGCTTCATTGAAGCATGAGCTGCGGTACTGCTGGCCATGAGTTCAACGCTAATGATCCACAATATATATTTAATAATGTGTCTTTAAAGAGAAACACACCATAAAATTAGTTTATATATTAAATGGGTGAAAGAAACATTGTGACCAGAGGCTTACAACTGTAGTCCCAGCTACCTGGGAGGCTGAGGCGGGAGAATCACTTGAACCCAGGAGGTTGAGGCTGCAGTGAGCTGAGATTGTGCCACTGCACTCCAACAGGAACCTACCTAACCCCGTATTCCCGCCAGAAGCAATGGTTCAGCATTTGCTAATCCAGTGTTCCAGGGCAACTTTATAGAACATAATAAAGGTAATGAGAACCACAAGTAACGAGAATCAACTGTAGCTACTCAACAGCTAACCTATCCCCATTATCTCCAACAAAGAATAGAATCTTTTCATCAGGGCTTGGCAGGGTGGCTCACACTTGTAATCCCAGCACTCTGGGAGGCCGAGGCGAGCAGATCCCTTGAGGTCAGAGATCAGCCTGGCCAACATGGTGAAATCCCAACTCCATTAAAAAGACAAAAAAAAAAAAAAAAAAAAAAAAGCCAGGCGTGGTGGCAGGCACCTGGAATCCCAGCCACTTGGGAGGCTGAGATGGGAGAATCACTTGAACCCAGAAGGCAGAGGTTGCAGTGAACCAAGATCATGCCACTGCACTCCAGCCTGGGCAACAGAGCAAGACTCTGTCAAAAAAAAAAAAAAAAACAAAAAACCACTTCTCATCAGAAAGGGTAAAACAAAGACTAAAAGAGGAAGGGAACATCAAGCCACTTTCAAAGTGACATTAATCTTGGCTTAGTACAATCTGGAGTCCCAAAATAATTTGCAGATAATTCACTCACCAAATGTTTACTGAAGCATAACACTAGGTGCTGCTGTATCAAAAGACACAATGGTGAAGACAGATAAGTCCTTCCCCTTGGAGAACTTACTTTCTGCTGGGAGACCATAAGTAAGTTTAAAAAATTAACAGATAGTATGTCACGGAGTTAAAAACTGAAGAGAAGGACAAAATAGGGAAGGCGATAGAGAGAGAAAGAGGGGTATTGAAAATGAAATAGGGTACCCAGGAAAAGCACTGGAGAAATTAAGAAAAATAAAAGGAATGAGATTATAAATACCCAAAGGACAAGACAAAAAAAAAAGTCTTTAAAGATGGTATGATTTAATACGTTAAAAGACAAAAGAATTGTGGTAAAGATAAGCATTTGATAAAAAGTAGATAATAAAGCGGCTAGGTATAAGATGAATATATACAAATCATTTTCCTGTATTTCAGCAACAGCATCTTATAAAACATGATTTTAATATTCTTTACGCAGTAGCCTCAAATAGTAGATAGTACCTAAGAACTGTCTTAACAAGAAATATACATGACCTATATAAAGACAACTGCAAGTCTGTTCTGAGAGAGAGAAAAAGAGATCTGGGAAAACTGAGCCATGTGTCTTATTCTAGGGAGGAAGACCCGAGAGTACAGTGTCACAATCTCCCCAAATTAAATTTTAGGACTGATGCCATTCCAATCCCTATCCCAATGGGAGGACAGGAAAAAAAGTCTTTCAGTATAAAAGCAATGAAAAGAGACAATTACTATCAATACTAAAATCTTTAAAATAAAGGCTATGTTGCTGGAACAAGAATGAACAGACAGACCATGGGAAAGAATACAGAGGTGAAAAACACGCTCAGGTATGTTAATAAACTGTTGTGCGATACGAGCATCAATGGTATTTAATATATACTGTAGGGGTCATCTCCATCCAGGGGAAAAGAAGTAAATAATAATAAATAAATGGGTCTGGGTCAACTAACTGGTAATATGGAATAGAAAGAATTTAGTTCCTCATATAATACGCCTGAATTAATTCCATACTGATTATATACCAAGAAAAACTAAATGAATCTTGCATAGATGATTTCCTAAAGCTCTCCTGGTATTCATGCTTGTCCATATCCCACAATGAAACAAATATTTACTCAACCCCTGGATGGCAGAACACCTGTAAGTTGAAAGGTGATGACAGAAACAACGAAAAACTAAAAACTGTAAGAACAATTCTTTAAAAGCAAAGAAATTAGATATTTTCAGCAGCTTTGACAAGGATCTGAAATTCCTAACATAAAAAGCATACAAATGTATAAGAAAAGCAATTATACCCCCAATTTAAAAATAATAGGGGCCGGGCGCGGTGGCTCAAGCCTGTAATCCCAGCACTTTGGGAGGCCGAGGCGGGTGGATCACGAGGTCAGGAGATCGAGACCATCCTGGCTAACATGGTGAAACCCCGTCTCTACTAAAAATACAAAAAACTAGCCGGGCGTGGTGGCGGGCGCCTGTAGTCCCAGCTACTCGGAGGCTGAGGCAGGAGAATGGCGTGAACCTGGGAGGCGGAGCTTGCAGTGAGCTGAGATCGCGCCACTGCACTCCAGCCTGGGCAACAGAGCAAGACTCCGTCTCAAAAAAAAAATAAATAAATAATAATAATAATAATAATAATAGGTACACTGGAAAAGAGTCTGGCAGTTCTTCAAAGAGTTAAACCAGAGTTACCTAAGACTGCAGTTTCTAGGTATAAACCTGAGAGAAATGAAAGCCGATCTGCACGTAAAAACTTGTACAGATGTTCACAGCAGTATAATTCATAATAGCCAAAATGTGAAAACAATGCAAATGTCCATCAACTGATAAGTATATAAGCAAAATGTGATCTATCCATACAAGGGAATATCAATCAGCAAAAAAAAAAAAGGAATGAGTGCTGTGGCATGTACTGTACCTGTAGCTCTGGCTACTTGGGAGGCTGAGGTGGGAGGATCTATTGAGCCCAGGAGTTTGAGACCAGCCTGGGCAACATTGCAAGACCCCCATCTACAAAAAAAAAAAAAAAGGAATGAAATACTGATACATGCAACAACATGGATGACCCTTGAAAACATTATGTTAAATAGAAGAAACCAGTCTTCTATTGTATGATCACACATCGCATGATTCTATGTACATGAAACATCCAGAATATGCAAATCCATTGAGATGGAAAGTAGATTAGTGGTTGCATGGGGCTAAAGGATGAGGAGGGTAGGGTGGCATACAGTGACAGCTAATGGATATAGGTGTTTTTTGAAGGAGAAGGAGAATGAGGACAACTGTTCCAAAACTGATTATGGTAATGGCTGTACAACTTTGTGAACACACTAAAAACTACCGAGTTGCATTTTTTTTTTTTTTTGAGACAGTCTCACTCTGTCGCCCAGGCTGGAGTGCAGTGGCACGATCTTGGCTCACTGCAAGTTCCACCTCCCGGGTTCACACCATTCTCCTGCCTCAGTCTCCTGAGGAACTGGGACTACAGGCGCCCGCCACCACGCCCAGCTAATTTTTTGTATTTTTAGTAGAGACGGGGTTTCACGGTGTTAGCCAGGATGGTCTCGATCTCCTGACCTCATGATCCACCCGCCTTGGCCTCCCAAAGTGCTGGGATTACAGGCGTGAGCCACCGCGCCTGGCCCGAATTGCATATTTTAAAGGGATGAATTGTACAGTATGTGGATCACATCTCAATACAACTTTTAGCAACAACAAAAAAGAGGAGGTTCACAAAGGAGGGCATTCAAATGGCCAATAAAACCTTGAGAAAAATTTAACTTCTACTACCAAAGAAAAATACATTTGAAATGATAATCCGTTTTTCACCTAAAATTTACTGAAGCCTGAAAATGTTCATAGTCACATGCAGTGTTGACCAATTTTCCACGAAAATGGCATTCTCCAATGTTGGTTGCAAAAATGAAACTTAATTTCACCTTTCTAGGGGAAAAAAGGACTGTCATAAGTATCAGAAGTTTTTTGTAATAACCCAATCCCAATACAACCCAATGAGGCAGGCTCTACTCTTACTTAACTCCTTTCACAAATGGAGAAACTGAGGTTCCAAGAGGTGCAGAAATTGTCTGAGATGACACAACTAATAACGATAGGACTGACTCCAGCTAGATCATACATCTGACTGCCAATTCTAAGCTCTAGGGAACAAGGCAAAGCTGCCTCTCCAAAAAGAAAGTGTGAAAAGCAACATCACCAAATGGAGAGCAGCATTGAAAAGGAAGAAAGACGTGTCGGCCATACAATCCTTGCAGGTGTAAATCACAACAAAACATTGGGTAAGCACCGACTGTATACCAGGCACTGGTTTTTACAAATACTGGCTCATTTAATTTTCACAACAGCCCTAAGAAACAGGTACTATTGTTGCCCCCATTTTGCAGATGAATTAACTGAGGCACAGAGAAGTTAGAAAGCTTGCCAATGCTGACATTGGTCATTGCAGACCTGGGCTGTGAACTTATCAGTGTGATCCCACAACCTGCACATTCCTCACATACACACACACCATACTGCCTCTCAAACTCTCCCAAATGGCAGTGACAGACGGAAGAACAGCAGCCCGCAACATAGAACTTTTCCCCAACTACACAGCAAATATGTAGACAGATTTTTCCTTTGATTCTCCAATTACCAAACCACATCAAGGAATATCCCAACTGCATTTTTGCACAGAATTTTTCAAAGAACTCTCTGAGCGTATTTTACTTTGGAGACACTAAATATACTAAGCTGCATTTCTCAGGGAAGGAGAGCTTAATTTCAGTTATTACTTTTAATAGGTATTTAAGGCAATAGTGAGAATATCTGCAGCCATTTATTCTGGCATGAGGCTTTCACTGCATACAGATTCCTCCACTAAACTTCATTTACAAAAAAACGAAATGATCTAAATAAGGAGCCATCAGATGGTCATAAAATATGAGCACCTAATGGAAAATAATATGGTTTCTAATCATTTCTCTTGTGCCCAAGGCATCCCAAAAGACTTTTCAGACAGTGAACAAGGCAGACAAGGCGTAGAAGGTGGAAGTGGCCAAGGCTATGCACGCTATAAAAGCACGTGTCTATGGAGTCACAGGATGCTGCAGAATGCAACTGAAATGCCAGCTTGTGGCCGAGTAGTCATTCTGCCAATATTCTTTGGGTGCCTACTATATGCCAGGCACTGAACAATCTCAAGATTTTGCTAAAAAGTATGAAAACGAGCTGTGGTTGAGTTGTCACCAAGTAGCACCATGTTCACTGTGGAGTGTCACAGTCTTGCCTCTGTCTCATACTGCGAATATTAGTGAAAATAGCTGCTCTGGAGCACCTTTATGGATGCAGGGCTGTATGAATACTGAGCTCTTAAAATGAATTAACCTATTTAGTCTCCCTATCAATCCTGTTTGTTAGACCATTTCTACTCTTCCCAGTTCATACAAGTTAACACCAGGATTCTGAAAGGCAAAGCCCATTCCCCCATTGCCACACCAGTAACAAGAGAAACAGTTTGAACCCTAGATTGGATGACTTCACAGCCCATGTCCTTCTTAGTAAGTCAAACAGCCACACTGTGGCCCATGAAGGGAAACAGAACATACTAGAGATCCCGACAATATCCTAAACTTGGAATTCCCTTCCATTCCCTCTCTCCCCCTATTCATTGGCCATGAGACCTGGCTTCTAAATATCTCCTGAACTTGGTCCACTCATCACTATCCCCAACATCAACACCTCAAGCGTTTCTCACCTGCACTAACCAGTGTCCATGTGTCTTAGAATATTCAGGCTGCTATAACAAAATGCCATAGACTGTGTGATATGTAAACAACAGGAATTTATTGCTCACAGTTCTAGAGGCTGGGAAGTCCAAGATCAAAGCCCAGTGGATTCAGTGTCTGGTGAGGGCCCGTTCCTCCCAAACAGTGCTTCTAGCTATGTCCTCACATGGCACAAGGAGTGATCAAGGTCCCTCTAGCCTCTCTATAAGGGCACTAATCCCATCTATGTGGGCCCACCTTCTAATATTATCACCTTCGGAGTCGGATTCCAACATACGAATTTTGGGGAGACACAGCATTCAGATAATAGCACCATCCTTCAAGGCCTCCTGGATGAGATGTAGCATAACAGCATGGAATTAGGCTGCCTGGGTTCAGATCCTGCCTCCTCCATACTGTACTAGCTTTGTAACTTAGTTTTTCAGTCTTTCAATGCTTTAGTCTTCACATCTGTAAAAGATGCTTCAGGATTAGAAGAGATAATGCAGATAAAACACTTAAAAGAGAAAATGGCATATAATAAGTATCCATAAATATTACCTATTGTTATTAGTATTATATTATGTACAACACCTATCAAAAACATAGTTCTGGCCACCAGTCCCCTACTTGAAAATATTCAAAGGCTCCCTTTTACCTCTGAATAAAGTCCAGACTTCCTAGTATGGAATAGAATGGCCTTCATCAAGCAGGCCCCAAATACCCGTCACATATTATCAACCACAGCCCCCCAGTCCATGGGCTACAGCCATGCCTAGAGCCAGTGGCTCTACATTTCACAAGTAAATGAAAGAAATGGAGGAATTTCAGTGCTTAAGAGCACCTGCATTCTGGGATATGATCGCAGTCTAATTAGCTGTCATTTATTACATCATTTTGCGATTGAGAGGATGGGTCAAAAGGCTGCAAGAGTAGAAAACTATTAGCAAAAGCATGAGTTAATGGAGGTGATGCTGAAATCCAGCATCTATTGAGCACTCACTACATGCAAGTAACTATACCACAGCTTACCAAGCATTGTCTCAACTAATTCTCAAACTCTAAAAGGTGGGTATCATTGTCATCCCTTAGTGTTGGCCAAATAAGGGTTACTCCATTGCTAGCTCCCCATGAGGACAGCCAAGTCGGTTAGAGAATGGACCCTGCACTCACTGATACTAGGTTGTCACCATGAACATAGAGAGGAACCTTCAGCAGACAATGTAGGCTTCTGGTCACGTCAACAGGAAGTATAAACTTCTCTCAGCTCCCTTCCTCCCCAGCCTGAAAGATCTGAACAGGAAACCAGTACTTTCATGGGTAGAATTTCAGTTCAACTCCCAACACTGGGCAAATAGCATGCCTTTATATAGACGATAAAACTAAATAATAACAATAATAAGGTATTTGCATAGGTGAAGTTAAAGAGACTAAACTGAAGAAGAATCAGGTTACTCATTTCCTAGTACTAAAAACAAAATCAGACTTTATAAACTACACAATACATATTCTTAATGATATTGAGAATACCACACCCATGAAATGGAAATAAGGGTTTAAGAATAAAAGGACTACAAAACTTTAAAATGAAATGGATGTTTCTGTTCATTTATATTAGAAAGTGCCAGGTTTTACAAAAACAATGAAACTACTTTGCAAAATAAATGGAGTTAGCAATGGTCACTGCAGAAAACTGAATGCGTAAATTAAAAGACTAGTTAAAACAATTGAGAATTAAGGATGAAGAAAAATGATAGGCAAAATGACAGAAATATAAAAAGTATATCCAGAAAAAACTAAAATATATTAAGCCATGCAACATGAGTTAATAAAGTAATAATCAATGGTATAATTCTAAAGGACTTGACTGCAGATTAAAAGATTAGGTACCAAGTTATGTTAATCAAAACTGAATACCTGGATATATACTTCTGAAAATTATGTATTTAAAAGGTAAAGAAGAAATCTTACAAGAACCACAAGGAATTATTTATTTTTAAAATCATGTTAGCATCAGACTTCTCCTCCATGCCATGGTTTTCAAAGAAACAATGTGCAACAAAATCTTCACAACCAGCCAAGCTAAATATTGTATGTAGAAAAACAAAAGAAAAAATACATTTTCTATTTTCAGATCTGCAAAAGCCCAGAAAGTCTATCACCATATATTTTTTCTGCCCACAAAACTATAGAATTTATACCACAAAGTGAACTGAAACAAATTCAAAAATGGGGCAGATGTGCCATAAATTAATTCATGATAAGCAAACATAAATGTAAAATTTAGACTTCATATCTAATTCTTGTCAATGTCACTATATAAAAGCTAAGTTTTAATTTTTTTAAATAAGACATATAATACTTTTAAATCTACAAAAAAAAATACGAAATCCTGTTATGCCATCAAAAACTAGGATAAAGATTAGACACAACCACTAAAGATTTTTGTCTCATTCTTAAAATGGTAAAACAGAGGAAGACAAGAAATTAAACAATTACCCAGCCAAGATCTGGGAGAAAATAGAAAGCCAGGAAATGAATCCAGAATTGGAGCCACTGGAGGACATTTTCTAAACCAGAAGAGTCAGCTGAAAGGTGACAAAAGTTGGGAATACTGGGAATCCCATTGGGACCCTGAAAGGCTGCACTCTAGGAGTAAGGATAAACGGTAAGTAACCCAACCTCATAAAGACCATTTCCTAGTTTTGATTCATCTGAATTCCCCAGAAAAATCACCATCTTTGTAAGTGGTTTAAGATGACCCTGTATTTCTCCACTGTCTGGTAAAAGTAAATGAAAATCCAATCTATAGAACTGGATTTTTCAATCTATAGAATTGGCCTCAGTTCAGTTCTACAAATATTTCTTCCAAATGCAATGTCAAGTATACAATCAAAATAAAACAGACATGTGTGACAACAAGACGACACTTGTTGTCTATAATGAGAACAGACAAAAATACACCAGGGTCTACAGGGACTCCAGATGTTGAAATGTCAAACACACACCTTAAAATAAGGATGCTTATATGTCCAATGAGCTAAAAGTCAACAATGAAATTTCGACATACAAACGAAAACTGGTCGATGCAGTAAATCACGCCTGTAATCCCAGCACTTTGGGAGGCCAAGGTAGGCAGATCACTTGAGGTCTGGAGTTTGAGACCAGCCTGGCCAACATGGTGAAACCCCATCTCTACCAAAAAATACAAATTAGCCTGGTGTGGCGGTGCGCACCTGTAATTTTAGCTTCTTGGGAGGCTGAGGCAGGAGAATCACTTGAACACAGAAAATCGCTTGAATCCGGGAGGCAGAGGTTGCGGTGAGACAAGATCACACCACTGCACTCCAGCCTGGGTGTCAAAGAGTGAGACTCCATTTCAAAAGCAAAAAAAAAAAAATGAAAACTAAAAACCTGCACAGCAGATTTCTAGAAGTAAAAAATATAATGCCCAAAATTAAGGCCTCAGAGAAAGAGTTTTAAGACAAATTAGACACTAGTAACTAGATTTAAAAATTAGTGGATTATGTAAACTGAAATAAGAATGAAAGAGAAAAAATGCTTAGGGGACAAACAGGATACAGTGATGGAGATTAACTGCATATAAAGGGAACACCAGAAGAACCAGGAAGAATAAGGAGAAAGAGGAAATGACTGAGCATTCCCCTAACCTGATGGAAAATATCAACTTCACAAATTCAAGTAGCCCAACAAACACCATGGCAGTCAGAAGACAATGCAATGTCATCTTCAGTCCACTAAGGAAATAATTGCAGTGAGATAATTCTTTACTTAATGAAAAAACATCCTTCAAAACTAAATGTGAAATAAAGCTTTTTTAGAAAAATTAAAATGAGGAAAATTTTACTAAAGGTAATAAAAAAGAGTGTTCTTTAGAAAATAATTTCAGGTAGAAGCCTGGAGATGGAGGGGGAAGTAAAGACACAAAAATGAAAAATTGGAGAAAGTCAAAAGAATAATAACAATGTCCAATGGGGCTTAAAGTATACAGAAATAAAACATTCAAAAACAAAGAACTTAAGACAAATATGGATAAACTGGATTAAAGATGTCTAAAGTCTCTGAATTGTCTGGGAATAGTGCAAACTGCCAATTTTTTTTTTTTTTTTTTGAGAGGGAGTCTCCGTTTGTAGCCCAGGTTGGAATGCAGTTGGGTGATCTCGGCTCACTGCAACCTCTGCTTCCTGGGTTCAAGTAATTCTCCTACCTCAGCCTCCCAAGTAGCTGGGACTACAGGTGTGTGCCAACACGCCTGGCTAATTTTTGTATTTTAGTAGAAACGGGGTTTCACCATGTTAGCCAGGATGGTATCAATCTCTTGAGCTCATGATCCGCCCACCTCAGTCTCCCAAAGTGCCGGGATTACAGGCGTGACCCATCATGCCTGGCCCAAAATGCCAATTAAAATTAGAATTTAACTCAAGTGTACATATTGTAATTTCTAAAGTAACCACTAAAAGAAAAGAAAAAATAACACAGAAAATGGAATAATGTTCTCAGTCAATAAAAAGTAAGGCATGAAAGCAGAGGAAGAAGAACACAGAATAGGTGAGACAAAAAGAAAGCACACAGTGCAATGGTAGTTTTAAGCCCAAATATATGCATAATTAGATTAAATATAAATGGTCTAAATATTCCAATTAAAACATAAAGGTTATCAGATAGAATTTTTTAAACCTAACTGTATGCCATTTACAAAGATACATGTAAAACATATGCATACAAAAAAGGTGAAAATAAAATGACAAAAAAAGAAATGCTCTGCAAATTTTATTAAAAGAATTTGATATAGCTGTACTAATATCAGATATTCTTTAAAGCAAAAAGTTTTACTAGAGTTAGAAAGGGGAATTCTTTATAATGGTAAAAGGATCAATTTCCTAGGAACATAGAAAAGTTATAAATGTGTATGCACTTAATATCATAAAAATATAATGTAAAAATTGGCAAAACAATACCAAAAAGCAAAATGTAAAAATTGACAACATTACAAGGAGAAATAGACATATCCACAATCAAACAGAGATTTTTCACACATGCCTCTCAATAAGTGACAGAAGAATCAGACCAAAAACGCAGCAAGGTGAAATATCTGAATACACAATTAATATAAAATAAATAATCTTGACCTAAAACACACATAGAATGCTGTGCCCAACAGCTGCATACACAAAACATTTACAAAAAGTAGCCCCATACTAGGTGATAAGGCAATTCTGATACATTTTCAAGTATAAATATCAGAGTATGTTCTTTAATGATACAATTAATTGAAAGAACAATAAAATAAAGATGACAGAAAATCTTCACGTTTGAAAATTAAGAAATATACTTCGAAACAAAAATGGAAATTAGAAGTGTTTTAAACTCAATAATCATAAAACATTATATATTAAAACTTGTATGACATAAAGGAATGCTTAAATTAAAATGTATAGTTTTAATTAATATATTTAGGAGCAATGGCAGGCTGAAATCTAATGAACTAAACAACCGTGTCAAGAATTTTTTAACAAAAACAAAACAAGCACAGAAAAAGTAGAATGAAAAAAATAATAAAGATAAGAGCCTCAGTTTAGTTCTACAAGCAGATAGGTTTATAGAAGCAAGGAAGAGAATATTAAGAACAAACTTCACGTATATGGGAGCTCTGAGGTGCTGGCAGTGTGCTACAAGGTGAAGACTTGATAATGAAACAGGTATTTACTTTATAATTCATTAAAGTGCATATTTATAATTTTGACAATAAATAAATGCATAAAAATAGAGGAAGAAAAATATACAAGGAAAATAAAAACAGAGATCAGAAGCAACAAAAACAAAGAAAATTTATTCAATACATACACATAAACAATGGAATACTACATAGACTTTAAAAAGGAAATTCTGTCATTTGCAACCACATGGACAGAACCGGAGAACATTATGCTAATAAGCCATGTGCCAAAAGACAAATGCTATATGATCTTACTTATATGTAGAATCTAAAAAAGTTGATCCCATAGAAACAGAGAGGAGAAAGGTGGTTATCCGAGGATGGGTGGAGGAGGATGGGGGAAGGAAGGCGGTTGATCAACAGGTACAAAGCTTCAGTTAGACTGAAGGTATATGTTTTAGTGATCTATGGCACTGCATTGTGACCATTGTTAATAATAACATATTATATATTCCAAAATTGCTAAAATAGATCTTTAACGTTCATCCCACAAAACAATGATAAATTGGTGAGGCAACAGATATGTTAATTAGCTTGATGGAATCTTTCTGTAATATACATATAGATCAAGACATCATACTGTACCCCATAATAAACACAATTATTTGTCAATTAAAAATTTTTAAAAAGTGTAGCAGGAGGACATTATTCAGGGCAAATTTGATGAGTATTTTCAACACTTCATAAGATGAAACAGTATCCTCAAGGCCAATAGGAAGGTCAGAATAAGCAAAGCACAAAAAATAAAGGTAAGAGTAGTAAGATATATGAAGAGGTCAGGATAGGAAGAAGAAAAGGCATAGAAATTAGCTGAATTTAGCTAAATAATAATAAAAAAAATGCACCATCACCAAGTAGGACGTACTCTAAGATACAGAAGGTTAGCATTAAGAAATCTATAAATCATATCATCAAAAAGATTTACTTCTATAGAAAGAAATATTATTCCAAATTAGGTAACTATATTATGTCTTCATTTCTTGAACATATAATTATATATATTCAACATAATTATATATATTCAAGAAATCAGAAAAATGCCCATGCATAGTCCCTTTCTGAAAGAGCTACTATAAGAAATACTTCAGCGTCTTGAAACAGAAGTCCAAGAAAAAGAAAACAATGGAATATATAAAAATATAAGTGAAGACAAAAGTTAATTTATATTTAAATCTAAATAATTGTTCATTATTTAACTATTATACTTGAGGAAATGTTAAAGATACAATGCCTAAGGAAGTAGGTATGATACAAAACCACAATAGCAACAAAAATCTGTATATACACTTCAAATAATTAAATTAAAAGTTATGGGAAGGAGATTAGTAGAGAAGAAGTAAAAAAGTGTCTAAGGAGCTTGCCTTTTTCAAGGGGGGTTTGTAACAATTAATTAATTCTAGACATTGGTAGAAAAAAAATTGCTTCAAATATGTTTGTAAAGGATTTAAGAACAGACATTACAAAAATAAGAAGCATATATATAACTACTAGAACACTTAAAGAAAAAAGAAATGGCACAGATAATCCCAAGGAAAGGAAAAAAAGGAAAGAATGATCAACAGAAAATATAACATATGATGTCAAAATAATTTCAAACACATCAGTATTTGCAATAAATATTACCTATATCCATTGGCATGGAAACCTATCAAATACATCTAGAAGGAGAACCTAAGACTTCAGACTAACTTGCATCTTATGGCAAAGCCAATAAAAATCCACAGAATTTACTTGACATACTACTTAATAAGCTTTATTTAATATGTATATATCTACATCTTAACTATTTATATATTTATTTATATAAAATAAATAACTTCTGTGCTCTCCAGAGGCTTTGTATTTTTCTCAAACATCAAAATATTGGCCACACATTACTAGGTCACAACAAAGTAACATTGCAAAAGGATGTATATATATGTCATAATCTCTGGTCATAACGCATAAAAACTTGAAGTTATATGCAACAAAAAACAAACAATAAAATTTGATTATACAGCAATTTGAAAACACCCTCCCACATAATTCCTCAGTAAAAGAGCAAATTAGTAACTGAAAGTACATTTTACTTAGAAAAATACGTATCAATTAGAAGACAACATAATGAAACTTCTGTAGTTTCTCTTTTAATTTTCAAATATCAAATGTGAAAATAAATAAGTTAAGCACTCAACTCAACTAGCTCGAAAATTAAAAACAAATTAAGCCTGAAAGAATAGATGTTTTGGAAATAATTTGGTGAATCTGTTATAATCTAGTAAAGCGGAATATACGCTAGGACTCAGGAATTCCACAACTAAGAATTTATCTTCAATAATCTTTGGCACGGATATACCAGGAAGAAGCTACAAAAAAATATTCACAGCAGCCCTGTTTGTAATATCAAAGCATGAAACAAAACAAGAAATTGAAATAATCCCAAAAGTCTATTGATAATGGAATGTATAAATAAATTCCATACATTTCCATCCTTTATTTATATATTATATACTGTAATTTTTGTATCTGTATATTACACATTATATATTTTAATACTTTGTATTTATATTTTAACATACATTTGTATATTCTTATGATATTAACATGGATAAATCTTAAAAGCATAATGTTAAGTAAAAAAAATCAAGAGGCAGATGAATTCATATAATTTGATTTCGATTTCATAAATTTTAAAACCAGGAAAAGTCAAACAACATATATTTTAGGGATGCATACGTATATATCGTAAACTTTTTTCTTTTTTTTTTTTTTGGAGACAGAGTCTCCCTCTGTTGTCTAGGCTGCAGTGCAATGACGTGATCTCGGCTCACTGCAACTTCCGCCTCCCGGATTCAAGCCATTCTCCTGCCTCAGCCTCCCAAGTAGCTGGAACTACAGGCACATGCTGCCACGCCCGGCTAATTTTTTGTATTTTTTAGTAGGGACGGGGTTTCACCGTGTTGCCCAGGCTGGTCTCGACCTCCTGAGCTCAGGCCATTCATCCGCCTCGGCCTCCCAAAGTGCTAGAATTACAGGCGTGAGTCACCGCGCCCGGCCTGTAAAATTATTTTTTAAAGTCAAGAAAATAAGCAGGAATTCAGAAGAAGAGTTAACGAGACAGAGGGCGTACACCGAGAAGGGGGCACACACAGGACTAGAAACATGTCCTTTTTTAAAACTATGTGTCTAGTACACTCAATATGATTATTAAATTATACATACATATTTTTGTTTGCATATTATCTATTTCATAATTAAAAGTAGAAAACGGTAAACAGATGAAGAAATGAATAAGTCAAACACTGAAACAAAGCAAGAAAAAAATGAAATGAGAAAATAAAGCTAAAAATTGATTTTACAGAAAAAAATCTATTTAAGAGACAAACTTCCAGCAACACAAAAAATATGAAGAAAACAGAAAGTACAAATCTACAACCTTAGGAAGCAGATGAAGAGCATAACCAAATATATGGAAGAGATATTCTGAAAATACGTTTTGTACATTTTCAGATAAATGTTAAGAATAAAATGAATGATGTTCTTACTAACATAAACTACCAAGAATTATTAAAGAAATGAAAATATGAAAAAAATCAACAGTCACTGAACATGCTGTCAAAATTGTCCCAAAAAAATACAAAGTATCATAACCAACTTATTTCTGATTTCAAAAAGCATTCCAGAGAAAGCTTAGTTGACATGTTACATAAGCTATTCCTAAAAACATGAAAAAAACTAACCAATTAATCTCACGAAACCAACATTAACTTGACATTGAAAACTTGATTAAATTAGTACATACAAAAAAAGAGATAGTCAATACTAAAATTCTAAACACTCATAGCTGCTGGCTGAAATTTAGCATAATACTAAAATAAAAAATGTATTATCAAGTGTGTGTGCTACAAAATATGGAAAGTTACCCTTAAAAAAATCTGTTACTAAATTATATCTAGCGATAATGGGGAAGAGTATATGATCACCTTAGTAAGTATCAAAAGTGAATTTAATAAAATGTAATATCTATTCCTTGTTAAGAAGAAAAAACAGTGAACTAGCTATAGAAACTTTAACCAGAAAAATAATATATACTTTATATCAACAGCCACTTCTTTAATTCATGGTGAAACAAAAAGCAGTTTTATTGAATGAGAAACAAGAAACATGAATACTGGCTATCACACTATAATTTAGCATTTCTGAAAATTCTAGCTAATAAAATAAGAGTAGAAATATATATAAAATTATAACAAACAGAAAGACAGGTAAGATGATATAATTTAAGGATGATGTGACTACCTAAAACTCCAAAAGGAACTGAATGATAAAATCCTGTTCACAAAGGCAACAAAACTCTAAGCTAACAAACTTGGGATCTGTATCAAGAAAACTAGAAAACTTTCCTAACACATATAAAAGAAAGTCTTTTGGGGAGAAATATTATGTTCTTGAATAATAAGACTCAGTATCACAGAGATACCAACTTTACCCAAAGTTACATATAAGTTTAGTGCAATTAAAAGAAGTATCTCATCTGAAAACTTTATCAACAGAAATAAACAAAAAATTTTGGAAAAAAATGGACTTGAATTAGCAAATAATAAAATGTGTTCTAAAAGCACAATAATGGAAATTGTAGAACAGAGTAGAATGCCTGGAAACAAACTCATATTAATATGTTACAATTTCATCAATGACAAATCTGACATTTCAAATCAGAGGGAAAATAATGACTCATTTAATAAGTGGACTGAAACGAAAGATCAACAATCACAGAGACCATATCCCCACTTCACATAACACATAATACAGCAAAACAAATTCCAGCTATATTAAATTTTCACTTAAATGGGCAAAAATTATGCCATAAAAGACTAAGAATAAATGCTTACATATTTTGTCATGAGGACAGCTTTCCCCTCACTCCAAGGAAGAAATGTAGGAAGAAAAGAAGGAAGGAAGGAGGAAGGGAGGAGAATAGCGAGACGAGAAGGAAGCACAAAAACATACATTAGTCTGTCATAAAGTTTAAATTACTCTCCTTTAAAAAATCCACAATAGGCAAAATGAACAGCTATTCAGAATGAAAAATAAGTATTTTTGTTAATGTATGTGATAGACAAGAATTAAACCCATTAATGGTATTAAAAATCTTTCTATATCAACAAGAAATGAAAAACACCTCTCAAGTTGCATTTTTTTAAACAGTAATACCAGTAGTGCTGAGAGCCTCATGAAATAAACATGTCTGTTATTGCTGGCAATATCCTTCCTGGATGGCAAGCACATCATTTCTGGAGAATAATTTGACAGTATTATCAAAAGTCTTTACCAAGGGCATACTCATTGACCTTCCACATCTAGAAATGTATCATAAGAAAATAACAGCAATATATACAAAGATTTGTAGAGAAAGCTTATACCCCTGTTTAAAATACTGAAAATTTCAAAACAAACCAAGTATAAAATCTAATATACTAAAACAAAGTGATAAAATATATGGTACAGCACATTAAAATTATGTTACAGAACACTATTAAATAAAGTAAGGAAATACTTATATTGTTAAAAAGAGTTGCAAAAATTGTATGGCCAATAACTGTATATATGTAGTTAATACATACACATTTGGAGACTCCTTATGTAAGTGTAAAGACAGACTAGAAGGATATACATCAATATTAATGGTGAACACTGCGAAATTAAAAAATTATGAGTAAAATGTGTTTTCTGTATTTTCTATATTTTTTAAATTTTTGATAGTGAACATGTATCTGCTTTATAATCTGGTTTTTAAAATATACTTATTAAGAAAGTATATAATGAAGAGAAGAAAATGAGTTAAGATAGTAGAGAAGATGACACATGAACACCTATGACTGACTGTATCTGATTTCAAACCTCCAGACCCAAACTTCACATAATCTAAGGACCTGAAAACAATCTTATAAAGAAAGTTGTGAAATTATGACCAGAATTTTTTTAATCATGAAAAATAAGGCTTGCATGCAGAACAGAAGTACCCTGATACTACCATTCTACAAACTTCTTCTAAGAAGATTTCTGTGAATTATTGGTAAAAATTCTAAAATGGGTTTTTTAAAGGTCAGATTTTGGGTGTATACAATAATGTGAAGTGATGTATCAATAACAGTATGGAACTACTACAAGAAAGCCCTTCACCAATCTCATTTCCTCCTATAAAAGGATGTGCAAGGCTGTACATAAGGAAAATGACACAGATGCACAGTATCTTAAACGCAACAAAGCATTTGACAAAATTGTCCACATCATTTCGAATACTATTCTATACTACTATCAACAACATAAGGCTAACGTCAGTAAGAACAGCAGACTAAGGACCTCCAAAAATTATCTCTCCTCTAAAAATGCAATGAGAAAACTGGAAAAAAAAAGTGTTGGAATCAACTTATTCTGACCTGTAGACGTTAATCAATCAAGAGGGTATTTGTTCAAGAAAAATGGCTAAATCTCAGTAAGAACAGCAAGCTTTGTGATGTCTTAACTTATCCTATTTCATGCCTGATACTCACTTTGTCCAAAACACTTATCTATGTTGCCTATGGTAAAGCCCAGAAATAATAAGCCCCCATAAAAAGGTGAGAGGAACCAAACAGATTTTCAAAATAACTTCAATAAGCTAAAAGTGGCAGAGTGAAATTTAACATAAATCATGATACAATACACATCATGTCCGAAAACCAAAGAACATGCTAGAAAAGGCCCAAATCCATTACTAGGAACTGTTTGTGTGAAAAGTCTGGGAAGTTCTAACTGACTTCAAGATTCCTATAACCCAACCAAATAACAAAATGGCTTTTTAAAATACTAATATTGTTCAATCCATCAAGAAGATATAGCAACTATAAACATATGTGCACCTAACAACACAGCCCCCAAAATATGTGAAGCAAAAAATTTGTCAAAATAGAAGGGAGAGACAGACTGTTCCACAATGGTTGGAGACTTCAATATCCCGCATTTAACCATAGACAGAACAACTAGACAGAACAGTAAGAAAACAGATGACTTGAAGAACACTGTAAACCTATTTTACCTAACAGATATGTCCAGAACATCCCACCCAACAATAGCAGAGCATACATTCTTCTCAAGTGCACATGGTATGTTCTCCTGAATAGACCACATGTTGGGCCACAAGACAGGCTTTAATAAACTTTTTAAAATTTGAGAAAAAAAAAGGAAATCATACAAAGTACCTTTTCTGACCACCATGGGATAAACTAGAAATTAATAATAAAAGGAAAATTGTAAAACTCACGAATATGTGGAAAATAAATGGCACTGTATTAAAACAACCAGTCGGTCAAAGAAAAAAATCACAAAGTAACTCAGAAAATATCTTGAGACAAAAGAAAACAAACCATACTAATACTGCAATATTTATGAGATACAGTGAAAGCAGTGCTCAGAGCACATTTACAGCTGTAAACACCTACATTAAAAAAGAGAAAAAAAAAGACATTAATAACCTAACTGCACATCTTGAGTAAATTTTTAAAAAGAGCAAATAAACCAAAAGCTTCTAGAAAGAAGGAAATAATAGAGATTAGTATAAAGTAGAGAATACAAAAACAATAGAGAAAATCGAAGAAACCAAAGTCTGTTCTTTGGAAAGACCAACAAAATTAATAAATCTTTTCCTAGACTGACTAAAGAAAAATGAAGAAGACTCAATGAGAAATGAAAAAAGAGAAATTACTACAGGCTTCACAGAAATAAAAAGAATTATTTAAAAATGCTATAAATAATTGTACACCAACAAACTGTATAACCTACATGAAATGGGAAACATAAACTAGCAAAACAGACTCAAAAAATGAATAGAAAATCTGAATAGACCTATAACATGTAAGGAGATAGAATCAGTAATCAAAAGCCGCCCAACAAAGAAAAGGCCAAGACCAAGACTTCGCTGGTGAATTCTACCAAACATATAAAGAATTAGCATCAATTCTTCTTAAAATCTTCCAAAAAGCTAAAGGGGAAGGTACACTTTCAAGCTCTTTTTATCAGGCCAGCACTAACCTGATATCAAAGCCAAAGACATAAGGGAAAAAAAATAAAAATACAGGCCAATATTCCTGAGAATATACATGCAAAAAATTCTCAACAAAATACTAGGAAACCAAATTCAGCAGTATGTTAAAAGGATTACACACCATGGCCAAGAGGGATTTATCCCAGGAATGCAAGGGTGGCTCGACACATGAAAATCAATAAATGTAATATGTTACATGAATAGAATGATAGGAAAAAAACACACGATCATCTCAATTGACAGAGAAAAGGCATTTGAAAAATTCAACAGCCGGGCGCGGTGGCTCAAGCCTGTAATCCCAGCACTTTGGGAGGCCGAGATGGGCGGATCACGAGGTCAGGAGATCGAGACCATCCTGGCTAACACGGTGAAACCCCATCTCTACTAAAAATACAAAAAAAACTAGCCGGGCGAGGTGGCAGGCGCCTGTAGTCCCAGCTACTCGGGAGGCTGAGGCCGGAGAATGGCGTGAACCCGGGGGGCGGAGCTTGCAGTGAGCTGAGATCCGGCCACTGCACTCCAGCCTGGGCTACAGAGCGAGACTCCGTCTCAAAAAAAAAAAAAAAAAAAGAAAAATTCAACAAATTCAACATTTTATTATGATTAAAAATAAAATTTTGAAAAACTAGGAATAAAATGAAACTCTCTTAACATCATAAAAGATAATTATGAAAACCCACAGCTAACACCATATTCAGGTAAAAGACTGATAGCTTTTTACCTAAAATCAAGAATAAGACAATGATGACCATTTTCTCCACTTCTGTTTAACACAGTACTGGAAGTTCTGCCTTAAATATGACACCAAGAGCAAAGGCAACAAAAGAAAACACAGATACAGTAGAATTCCTTAATATTACAATTTGTGTGCATCAAAGGACACTGTTAGAGTGAAAAAACAACCCACAGGACAGGAGAAAATATTTTCAAATCATACATCTGAAACTCAACAATTCAACAAAAAAAAACCAAACACCTCAATTCGAAACTAGGCAAAGAAGTTGAGTAAGTATTTCTCCAAAGAACACATACAGATGGCTAATAAGCACACTAAAAGGTGTTCAACATCATTAGTCACGTAGGGAAATGCAATCAAAACTAAAATGAGATAACATTTCACAACTACTAGGATGGCTACAATCAAAAAAACAGAAAATAACAAGTGTTGGCAAGGACGCAAACTAAAATCCTCATACATTGCTGCTAAGGATATAAAATGGAAAATGGTTTGGAAGTTTCTCAAAAAGTTAAAAATAGAATTACCACATAACTCAGCAACCACTCCTACCTACACAGCCAAAAGAACTGAAATCAAGGATTCAGACAGATACATGTAAGCCAATATGCAGATCCACAAGAATGGAAAAGTAGAAACAACCTATGTCTAGCAACAGATGAATGCATAAACAACATGTGGTATATTCACAATACCATGAAATATTATTCAGCCATAAAAAGGAGTATATTAGAACTCTGATTTAATATGAGTCAGATTACATGCTACATGTATGTAAAGCATGCTACAACATGGCTGATTACATGCTACAACGTGGCTGAACCTCAAAAACATTAGGTTAAGTTTTAAAAAGCCAAATAGAATGTATACATATGTAACAAACCTGCATGTTGTACAGATGTACACTAGAACTTAAAGTATAATAAAAAAAAAGCCAAATAGAAAAGGCCACATATTATACAATTCCATTTTTATAAAAAATACAAAATAGGCAAAAGCCACAAAAACAGAAAACAGATGAATGATTGCCCGGGGCTGGGAAAATAGCAAGTGATACTTAATAGGCATGTGGTTTCCGCCACATAAAAAATGAACACTGAAAATGTTCTGGAACTAGACAACATTGTGAAAGTACTAACTGCCATTGAAATGTACATTTAAAATGATTAAAATGGAAAATACTATGTTATACTGCACATATTTTACAATAAAAAGTAGTAAATATATATAAGTACTTTTGACATCAAAAAATGTTAATACAACCATTAATATACCTATTCTACTATTTTTCTCTTTTCTACTTTCTTAATATTTTTGCTTCCATTTAACTTATTCCTTCTTTATGGTTTCTGTTCATTTTGTTATTCTCTTTCTAACCTCTTAAAATGAATGCTGAATTTATTCTTCCTTGTTTTTAATAGACATGTTTAAAGTTATGAATGTTCCTCTGAGTACCACTTTACCCATTATCCAGAAGTTCTAAGACTATTGTTTTCATTCATGTTATCTTAAAAATATATTTATTCTGCAATTTAGGCTCTGGTTTTTCATGAGACTAAATTAACTAAAAGTACAGTATCCAAATTATGAGAAGTGAATTTTGCTGATGAACCGAGAATTATTCTCAGTAATACATTTAAAGTGGGATCTTAAATTGTTTAGAGAACATCCACGAGAGAAAACCAGGAGGGGAAATGGCTAAGAAACATATCAGGGTAAGAGCAGGAAAAAAAGATAGTGATGCTTAACCTGAAGGAAAAAGGTCTGCATTTCTAGTAGCCCAGAGCTTTCTGGAATACTTGAAAGACCGCCACAAACACCTCTTATGCTCTAGGTGCTGGGGACGCAGCAGTAACCAAGACAGATGTGACTCTGTCTTCAAGTATATAGTCCTTAAATGGTACAGAAACAATTGACTGATTACAATGATCAATGCTGGAGAGAAGCACAGGCTGCCCCAAGAACACATCACAAGGAGGTCTATCCTGGTCTGGAGGTCAGGGAAGCAACTTTAGTGAAACAACTTTAGAGTTCAAAAAGGTACGAGGAAACCAGGCAGGGCCAGAAGAGACAGCATGAGTAAAGGTCATGAAGCAAAGGGTATTTGCATGAACTAAAAAGAGTCAGTAAGTTTCGTACACAGGGAAGAAAAGGGAGAGTGCTGTTAGCCAAGCCCAGAAAGGTGGGCAAGGGCAAGATCATTAGTATTTAGGACTTCTGTCCAAGAGTGATCAGAGGCTACTGAAGACTTTGGGAGAAAGGGTCATGCTCATAAAGTGTATTCAAATAGGAAGAGGGAAAGCCAAATTGTCTCTGTTTGCAGATGACAGGATTGTATATTTAGAAAACTCCATCATCTCAGCCCCAAATCTCCTTAAGCTGATAAGCAACTTCAGCAAAGTCTCAGGATACAAAATCAGTGTGTAAAAATCACAAACATTCCTATACACCAATAACAAACAAACAGAGAGCCAAATCATGAATGAACTCCCATTCACAATTGCTACTAAGAGAAAATACCTAGGAATACAATTTATAAGGGATGTGAAGGACCTCTTCAAGGAGAACTACAAACCACTGCTCAAGGAAATAAGAAAGGACACAAACAAATGGAAAAACATTCCATGCTAACAGATAGGAAGAATCAGTATCGTAAAAATGGCCTTACTGCCCAAAGTAATTTACAGATTCAATGCTATCCCCATCAAGCTACCACTGACTTTCTTCAAAGAATTGGGGGGAAAACTGCTTTAAACTTCATATAGAACCAAAAAGAGCCCACATAGGAAGACAATCCTGGGCAAGAACAACAAAGCTGAAGGCATCACATTACCTGACTTCAAACTGTACTACAAGGCTATAGTAACCAAAACAGCATGGTACTGGTACCAAAACAGATATACAGAACAGAACAGAGGCCTCAGAAATAACACCACACATCTACCATCATCTGATCTTTGACAAACCTGACACACACAAGCAATGGGGAAAAGATTCCCTATTTAATAAATGGTGTTGGGAAAACTGGCTAACCATATGCAGAAAACTGAAACTGGACGGACCCCTTCCTTACACCTTATACAGAAATCAACTCAAGATGGATCAAAGACTTAAACGTAAGACCCGGTATCATAAAAATCCTGGAGAAAACCTGGGCAATACCATTCAGGACATAGGCATGGGCAAAGACTTCATGTCTAAAACACCAAAAGCAACAGCAACACAAGCCAAAATTGACAAATGGGATCTAATTAAACTAAAGAGCTTCTGCACAGCAAAAGAAACTATCATCAGAGTGAACAGGCAACCTACAGAATGGGAGAAAATTTTTGCAATCTATCCATCTGACAAAAGGCTAATATCCAGAATCTACAAAGAACTTAAATTTACAAGAAGAAAGCAAACAACCTCATCAAAAATTGGGCAAAGGCTATGAGCAGACACTTCTCAAAAGAAGACATTTATGCAGCCAACAGACATATGAAAAAATGCTCATCATCACTGATCATTAGAGAAATACAAATCAAAACCAAAATGAGATACCATCTCACGCCCGTTAGAATGGCTATCATTAAGAAGTCAGGAAACAACAGATGCTGGTGAGGTTGTGGAAAAATAGGAATGCTTTCACACTGTTGGTGGGAGTGCAAATTAGTCCAACCATTGTGGAAGACAGTGGGGTGATTCCTCAAGGATCTAAAACTAGAAATACCATTTGACCCAGCAATCCCATTACTGGGCATATACCCAAAGGATTATAAATCATGCTGCTATAAAGACACATGCACATGTATGTTTATTGCAGCGCTATTCATAATAGCAAAGACTTGGAACCAACCCAAATGTCCATCAATGATAGACCAGATTAAGAAAAAGTGGTACATATACACCATGGAATACTATGAGCCATAAAAAAGGATGAGTTCATGTCCTTTGCAGGGACATGTATGAAGCTGGAAACCATCATTCTCAGCAAACTATCACAAGATCAGAAAACCAAACACTGCATGTTCTCACTCATAAGTGGGAGTTGAACAATAAGAACACATGGACACAGGGAGGGGAACATCACACACCGGGGCTTGTGGGAGATGGGGGGCTAGGAGAGAGATAACATTAGGAAAAATACCTAATGTAGCTGACGGGTTGATGGGTGCAGCAAACCACCATGGCATGTGTATACCTATGTAACAAAACTACACATTCTGCACATGTAACCCAGAACCTAAAGTATAATCTAAAAGAAGAAGAAGAAGAAAGTGACATGCTCCGAATTACCTTTCCAAGCAGTCGCTTTAGAGACACTGAAGGAATAGATGACAAAGAAGAAATGCTGGGAGTCTAGTTAAGAGACTATTGTTTCTTCCAGAAGAAAGAAATGAGTGCCTTGAACTAGGATGGCAGCCGGGGAAATGAAGCCAGCCAGGAAATGGAACTGAGAGGTCTTGGGGACTGAACTCATTGTTCCACAGGTAGAAACTACACAAGAAGGCAGACTTTGGTTCACTTTATACCAGAGCACTTTCAACGCCCAGCACTTCCATGCCAAAATGGAAGAGACTGCCCTTCAAAGCAAAGCACTCCCTTCCTTAGGAAGTTTCCTAGGAGGTACTAGGCAATCATAAGGATACATATGCTGGGTAAGAAATTAGACTTGACAGCATCTAAGGCATTCTGACCTCTGAGACTCTTGGTTAAAATCAACAGAAGTGTCAGGTCACCTAGAAAATTCAATGTGAAATACCTAGGACAGATATAAAATATGTTCATTCTCTCTCTCCCTCTGTGTGTGTGTGTGTGTGTGTGTATTATCTCATATCTCAGTTTTCCTCTCTATTCCAGTTGAGTTTCTCACAGAAAACTATCATGGTAAATTACCATCAGTGTTTTACTGCTTGTCACTCAGGTGGTGAAAAATAGTTTTATATATCTCTTCCCAGTCCTTCGTATTTCTTTATATATTGAAATAAATGGTTCTACTTACTTGAACATATTATCTTAATTTTAGTAAAGATTAGTAAAGTGCATGCTCTGTTAATACTTTTTAATGCCAAGCATGCAGACATATTTGCTGGAATCTGGGATTATCTGCCTTACCCATAGGAAGTCTAGGCGTCCTGAGCACAAACCCATATAACCAAGGCATCACCGTCCACCAGGTACAAAACTTAAGTACAGTACATGGTAGTAAAGGAAAAGTTTCAGAAACATTATCCTGCCAATTCCAACTGTGAAGGAATGCAAGCATCATGCCAAATGAAAGAAAAAGGGAAAAAAGCACATGAAAAAAATGCACTGAGGCTCATAAATATGCTAAAAGGACAAAATTAGACTGACCAAGAAATGTTACCAACTGCTCTCAAAACCAGTCTTCTCACTGCTAAAGTTGAGTAAAAGCCAACCAACACGAAGAAGATCAAGACTTAAACGGTTTCCACCATCACAATTACTAAGATGTGCAGAGTCATCACTTTTTGTGAGTCAGCATGGCTTAAAGTAGTATTGACAGACATCCATTCAGACTCAAAGGGATGCTTTCCCATCCTGATTAACTCATTCACAAGAACTCCTTTACATACCAAAGCTGCCCTGTACAATCCCTCTCTTGAACAATACAACAGACACATGTTTTTGTGCCATAAGCATGGAAAACCAGGAAGATTTTCTTTTTCCTTTTCTTGTTCTTAGTGTAACACTCATTGACCTATACCTGGGATTCTGTGGAAAGCACAGGTGCAAGACAGTGCTACGACAGAAGTATCATCCACCAACAAAAGGACAGAATTTAGAAGGAAAATCAAAGGCATTTTATAATTTATCAAGAGATTATTAAAGGCACCTAGGATGACTGGTTTAAAATGTTGGTTCTACTGTCTAGTGGCTGTGAATTAATTTATGAATCATAAAATGGAGATAATTCTAGTACCCATCTTAGAAAGGATTAGATGATAACATACATGTATAGAATTTACCATAGTGTTTGGCACATATTAAATGCTATTATTGCTGTTTCTATTATGCCCTCATCAAAGGACTAATACCCAGAATCTACAAAGAACTCAACAAGAAAAAAACAAACAACTATGACTGTTTTGTTTGTTTGTTTTCAACCATTAAAAACTGGGCAAAGGACATGACCAGACATCTCTCAAAAGAAGACATACAAGTGGCCAAAAAGAGTATTTAAAAATGCTCAACATCACTAATCATTAGAGAATTCAAATTAAAATCACAGTGAGATATCATCTTACACCAGTCAGAATGGCTTTTATTAAAAAGTCAAAAAAAAAAACAACAGATGTTGGCCTGGTTGTGGAGAAAAGGGAACACTCATACACTATTGGTGAGAATGTAAATTAGTTCAACCTCTATGGAAAACAGTATAGAGATATCTCAAACAGCTTAAAACAGAACTACTGTTCAACCCAGCAATCCCATTACTGGGTATCTATCCAAAGGAAAAGTAATCATTACATTAAGACACCTGTGGGGCCTGGTGCGGTGGCTCACGCCTGTAATCCCAGCACTTTGGGAGGCC
Organism: Theropithecus gelada; assembly: GCF_003255815.1. NCBI lineage: Eukaryota > Metazoa > Chordata > Mammalia > Primates > Cercopithecidae > Theropithecus > Theropithecus gelada. The sequence goes on from NC_037688.1 coordinate 38,453,724, forward strand.
GAGGTGGGTGGATCAGGAGGTCAGGAGTTCAAGACCAGCCTGGCCAACATGGTGAATCTCCGTCTCTACTAAAAATACAAAAATTAGCTGGGCGTGGTGGTGGGCGCCTGTAATCCCAGCTACTCGGGAGGCTGAGGGAGGAGAATCGTTTGAATCTGGGAGACGAGGTTGCAGTGAGCCAAGATCACACCACTGCGCTCCAGCCTGGGTAACAGGGAGAGACTCCGTCTTAAAAAAAAAAAAAAACAACAAAACAAAAAAAAACACCTGCACTTCTATGTTCATCACAGCACTACTACAACAGCAAAGTCATGAAACCAATATATGTGTCTACCAGTTGTTGACTGGATAAAGAAAATGCCCATGGAATATCATGCAGCCATTAAAAAAAGAATGAAATCACATCTTTTGCAGAAACATGGACAGAGCTGGAGGCCATTATCCTAAATTAACTAATACAGAAGCAGAAAATCAATATTATATGTTCTCACTTATAAATGAGAGATAAACAAACGGTACACATGGACATAAAGGTGGTGAAAACAGACCCTGGGGACTCCAAAAGGGAAGAATATGTGAGGGGGATGAGGGTTGAAGAATTACCTATTGGGTACAATATGACGGGTACCCTAGAAACCCAGCCCCCACCATTATACATGTAATACCTATGTAACAAACTAGCACATGAACCCCAAAATCGAAAATAAAATAATAACAAATGCTATTATAACTGTTTTTTACAATTATTGTGAAGCATATTCAAGAAAAATAAGAAGTATCACTTCAACAACCTTTTTATGCAACACCTAGGATCAGAGGTTAGGTTACTCCAAGAGATTACACAGCAATTCATTAAGTCAATAAGCTAACAGGACTTACACCAGCTTCCCAAAAAGCCAATACCATAGATATAGCTACACAAGTCCCGAGGGGGTGGTAATAAAATAAAGAAATACCTAAGATAGCAAAGACTTTGCCATCTCTGCCATGTTTGATAATCAAGGTGCAAAAACAATCACTGTCTACACAACACCAAAATATACAGCAATTAAGAGAAAAAAAATAGGCTTGCAGTTTGAAGAAGCTCCATATATTTTTGCATCCTAAAGGCAGCTATTGTGTGGCTCCCTTCCTCTTTCTATTAAATACAAGATCTTACCAAAGTCTGCTTCACAGCTCTCATATACACCATAATCCTCAAAGTGAATGTGGTTTTAGGTAGCAATACAGACAAGCAAATTAGCAATGTAAATATCAAGACATTCAAATTGTATCCTTCCTTCTTAAAGTAACAGGTGCTTTGGATTCTATTACTTGATCTGACTTCCAACAGTTCACAGATGAGTTTGGATTTCTAGGAAAAGTTCAGATATAAGGTGCTCCCCATAATGTCAGTCAGTCAGTGGGATAGGTCTCGGCCCCACTCTGGATCACCAAGAGAGCTAAACAAGACTCAAGGCTGTGCTGAGCCTCCCTGCCGTCCTCTGCTAAATCTTGTATAAGAAAGCGATAACAACATCAAGATTTGCAAGGAGACTCTCCAGAATAGTCCAGGAAGATACAGTCTCTGTCTCATGTCCAACACACTTAGATTTCAGTGAAGGCAAATCACCAGTTTTAGCATCTTAAGCATTTGTCTCCTTCAACAGAGTAAATGAGGCCCTCACTTTTGATCACCTGTTACATATCTCAGTGAAAGACTAAACAGATGACTTCAAAACTCTCATCCAACATCCAAGAGTTCTGCCAATTCCAAGATTTAGCAATCCTCTCAATACAAGATTACATGTATTGATAATACAAAGCTGGATGCTTTCAGTGAGTTTGGCTTATAGGAAAACATGTCCCATTATTTGATCCATAAAGATATAGGAAACACATTCAAGAATTAAGGGAAACTGAAAAATTGAAAACGCCTTTAAGCATCAGACCAAAGAGACTATAGAGATACCTGAGACTATTCCAACTTTCACGTAAATGAAAGATTGAATATATTAATTCTTTCATTAAACAGATTGGTTTTTGAGTCTTGCACTGTGCTAGCTGCTACAGATGAAACAAGACAGAGAGAATCACTGCCCTCACAAAGCTTACAATGTAGTGGGAAAATAAGATACTACATATTCAGCTGAGTGCTATAATGAGAGAAGAAAAGTGTTCTATAGGAGCCCAAAGAAAGGGTGGAAATCTCCTGATAAGCTGAGGAAGCTTTGCCAAGAGTAACACATAAGCTGCGATCTGAAGTATGAGTAGGAATTAAACAAGCAAAAATGTGACAAGGATTGGTAATGGAGAGTGTCCCAGTCATTTGGAAGGATATGATTAAAGGAGAGAGCATGGAACAGTCAAGGAACTGAAAACAGATTTCTCTGGATTGAATACATGCTGTAAGCAGAGAAATAGGAGGAGGTGAGAAGGAGTCAAGCCACAAAAAGCTTATATATCACTTAAAGGCATTTAATCAGGAAAGAGACATAATAAAATGGACATTACAGAAAGACTCGTGAGTATAGTCCAGAGAAAAATGGGAGTAGGAAGGGCTAGATGCAGAAATATCAGCTGAGAGCTACTAGAATGACCCAAGCTATGGGAGTTTTCTCCTGAATTAAAGTGGTGAGAGTGAATATCAAGAAAAAAGATGGAGTCAAGAAATATGTAGGATGCTGACTCAACAGAACACACATGGCATCTGGGAAAACAAAGGAGGCTGCACGTCTACCTTGGGAACAGGTGGATGGGGGTGCTACTGAGGCTAGGAATCCAGAAGGAAGATCCTAAGTTCAACTTTTGATATTCTGAGTTTAAAGAGCCCAAGTGGAGTTAGATAGATAGTTCCGGAGCTCAGGAGAAAAATCCAGGCAAATATCCCAGACTTGGCAATCACTATACATACATACATGATTGTATACCATACAATCACTATAGTACAATGAAAGAACAGAAGAACCCTGGGACAAAACCACGAGAAACTGTAATGTTTAAGGAACAGGCAGCAGGAGATGAGGACACAAAGGCAACTGAGAAGTGGAGGACCATTCTAGGAAAATATTTCAAGAACAAGAGGTGGCGACCCAAAAGAAGTGACAGCCCCTGAACTATTTATCTATACGTGATCCTATGCTGTGTGTTGCATGGGGAGTCAAAGGAACCATAAGCATGCTCCTAACACATGGCCAGTCTATCAGTTCTCATACCCAGGCTGCCACAAGAAGCTGCAAATGACAAGTGATGTTTTCAAGGGAAGCACCAACAACCAAAACTACAACCAAGGTGACAGGCGTGTGTTCTGGGGGATCCAGAGTAGACAGACTCAATCATCAGTAAAGGGCAAGAAGGGATGGTGTCATGGATAATGTGATAACCACCCAGGTCTCCTTTTCAGGGTCGATGTGCCCATCTCCACAGCTGCTAGGAATATCACTGCTGCTAAACGCTCACAGATGTGTCCCTTAAAGGGAACTGCCCTCTGCCACAGGTAATTGCCCTGCCCAAGTCTATACCCCTTCCCATGGAATAGCCCACCAGCAATGACTGGCTGATGCAGGGATATAAGGGCTCTTTTCCCTTGCCTCAATATGGGACATTTCTGAAGGGCCATTACAGTTCCAGAGCTGCCGATAGGATCGGCTGAGATCTTAGTTGTAACCTCATTGCAGAGCAGCTTCGCCATCGTCCTAGCCTGCCTTCCACATTTCCTTACAAGTGTGTCTCCCAAAAGCACTCTTCAGTAAACTCTCTGGATACAGTTCCCCATTCCAGAGTCCTTCTCCAGGCAACCCAATCTAAAACGGATGGTATATATCAAACTAGGCCAGCCACTGAGGCTAGAGTAGAAAGGCAAAGGTGCAAATGGCAGAAGCAAATGCAAACCACAGGGCGGTCTTGGTGCGTGCTCAGTGTGAAAGGGTCTCCATCATATGCACAACTTAACAGAGAATGGCCACTCTCAATCCAGTCCTCACCCGTGATGAGGGACAATGGCTTAAATGTTTCAATTTGCTTTAAGGCACTTTTGTTACCTAATAAATCTATACAAGGTCTAGTGGAAGGCAAAATGGAATTTCGAGGACAATCTGAACGAATGTTCTTAGAAAAGAGACGGACTAATGCCATACAGGAAGCACTCAATGAAGTTCACTGCAGGAAGGCCAAGGTGGCCTGGAAGCACAGGTTTCAAATATTTTCAACCATTCATTCAATGAATATTTACTGAAAAGCTACAGGCCCAGCAAAGTGCCACAAGCTTGGAATACAGCCTTGGATAATACAGACATGGTCCCTGCCCTCACCGAGCTTAGGGTCTAGCAGAACACAGTGGAGCTCAGCAATAGAACCATTTCCCTATCAATATGTTTCCAGGATCCGTAACACTGGAATTTCTCAGTGTAGATGTCTTTTGTAAGTTTAGCTTATGATACTTTCTTATCATTACATTAACTTCTGAAAATAATAAAGCCTGTTTTCACTAACAGCAAAATTTTTTAATGAGGCCCAAGATGTTAGCTGCCTTCCTGTAACAGTCTCGACAATTTCTTTCTGCATTTGGTTGTTTGTAAATAAAAATACAATCTTTGATTTGCTATGAAAGTAATTATAACTGGTATCAGGTTTGGTTTGACCATCTTGTCTTGCAGTCCTCAGGATATTCTTCATTCTAATTGATTCTGAAGTTTGAAATCAGAGAAGGAAATATCTGTTTCATGGAGAAAAACCTCTAACACAATATTGTCCCCATACCTTTCTCAAATTTGAGTCAGAGAAGAAGGACCCGGTCTTCTCAATAAACCCCAACACTACCTTTTATACAATATAATGATACAAAGTGTTACACATTCTACTGCATTCTGCTTATTACACCATGTCTAGAACATTCACCAGCCTCAAGTGGTATTTGACTGGGGTGACTGTGCTGTAAAAGTGTATTTGTTCGTTTAATTTTATGTGAGGAGACATGGATAGGCCTGAATTTTTCTAAGAACACTGAAGAACTACTGTTGCTGAAATAGTGCATTTATTCCAATACATGTCAAAATAGCAGGAAAAGATACTCTGAGGTATGCTCATCAAAAAAAGAACTGACCCAGCTGCACCTTTTAACATATGGAAAACTTCAATGTGTTAAAAAATATGGTACATTAAACCATATACGATTGTTGAATTTTTTAATTATTACATTCCCCATTCCCAGTGAATTTTTTTTTTTTTTTTTTTTGAGACAGAGTTCTGCTCTGCATTTTCTGCCCAGGATAGAGAGCAATGGCGCGATCTCGGCTCACCGCAACCTCCGCCTCCCAGGTTCAAGCGATTCTCCTGCCTCAGCCTCCTAAGTAGCTGAGATTACAGGTGCCCACCACCACACCCACCTAATTTTGTATTTTTAGTAGAGACAGGATTTCTCCATGTTGGTCAGGCTGGTCTCAAACTCCCGACCTCAGGTGATCTGCCCACCTCAGCCTCCCAAAGTGCTGGGATTATAGGCGTGAGCCACTGCACCCAGCCCCAGTGATAACTTTAAAGGCATTCATGGCTGCAGCCCTAGTACCACCATAGTTCTAGGTCCATAGCTGACATACAATAAAAATTTGACTCATGGATTATTAAACAAATGACTACTTTCAAATAAAATTCAAATCTGGCATTTGCATAAGTTCCCATAGCTTGTTAGTAAGACCCCTTGCGGCATAATTTTAAGAACACTAGACTAGAAGACAAGGTAATGAAAATCAAGGAGAAAAGTTCCCTGATCAAGAATTTGAGGGGAGGGTAGTGGCCTCTCAGTAGAGGAATTCATGGTATGGCAGTGTGTGGCCCAGGGCCCCAGTCCCACAAACATATCCCTGAAGTCTCCATGCTGAATCTTCTGTAAGTCACTTATAAATCAATGTGGTGATTGACCAACATGAAAATTCTGGGAGAGATGGAACGACTGGAGTCAAGTGGAAATAATTTGGCAGCAGCGGCCTTTATAAGAGAAACTAGGATAAAAAATAAACAAACGGCTCTGCAAGGCTTCTCAGGAACCCATCGTTTTATAAAGACTTGGTCAAAGAATGGGCCTTTCACTGGAGTGGGGTGACCTTTGGAGGTAGCAGCTTCTACTCACTAGCTAAGGCTAACTGGGCAACACAGGAGCATGACAATGAACTGAGGGAAGGGACAAGAAGGGGTGGATCAGGACCAAGAAGTGCTATTTCTTGGTCATTCACCAACCTACCAGAGCCAGGGGTTGACTCCAGACAAGGATATATTTCAGGTCCAGGACAGGCCTCTCCTCAAGGCCCAGCACAACCCATGTCTGCCATCCTGAGCACTCCACTGTAATGGAACACCCAGGCCTGGTTGAGTTCTTGGAGTTACCAGTTCTACTCTAAGACCCAGAGCTCTACGCTTGCCCCTCATTACACATGCATACATGTGCGAGATGATGGGAACTACTGAAATCAAGGCATTTATTTGAAGAAGTAATAGACTGAATCAGAAGAAGAGTTTTCAAAAATAGAAGAGATCTCATTTTATAGCAGAAGTTCAAAAGACTAAAAGCTTTGTCTAGCCATACACTATTAACAAATGATGGAGTGTGGACAAGAACCCTAACTGCATCAGTCAGGATTCAACCAGAGAAGCAGAATCACTAGAATATATACATTAAGAGATTTAGTGCAAGGAATTATCTTACACAGTTGTGGGGCTGGCTAGTCAAGTTCAAAATCCATAGGCTATGTCATCAGGAAGAGCAAGTGGGAATACTTGGGCCCAGGCTAAAGCTACTGCCCACATCTGAAATTTCTAGCTCTTCAGGGAAGCCTCAGTTCTAGTTTTGAGGTCTTTCAACTGATTGAGTCAGGCCCATGAAGATTATTTAGGATAATCTCCCTTATTAAGTCAACTGATTATGAACTGTAATCACATCTACAAAAGACCTTCACAGCAACACCTAGATTTTGACTGAATAACTGGAGACTGGAGCCAAATTGAGACATAAAACTGACCATCACATTGACTTATCAATAGCACCATCATGTTCTTTCCATCTTAGCCCTTCTCACTAAATGCTGCTGCAACAAATTCTTAATTAACAAAATTTTTGTATGACTATATTATATATGTTTTACTTTTTTTTCCAATTAAAATTTCTGAAGACATGAAACACATATATTATAGGTCAGCAGGGCTTATGGAAAATCACCTCTTCTACACATGTAAATCCAAATATCCAAAGTCCACACCACAACCTTTTGTTATCCAAGTCATCCAAAGGGGCAGAGAGAGTACAGAACTAGAGAAGTAGAGATGACTAATCCATTCTCCCACTTCACCCTGGATATCCCATACACTTTCTTTTTACTATCATGCCCAAGACCCTTAGAAGAGTTGCCCATAAAAGATGTCTCTAAATCCAGAAGACCCAAACTCCCAGAGACCTCATCACACTGCAATCAAGCCATCCTTGACCCACCAACACACTCTATGGAATAGATGCACCCCAAGGTTACCAATGACTCACTGGTTATTAACTCCAAAGGACACTATTAACCATCCCCTCTTTCTTAAAATGCAATCTTCCATTGCCTTCCATACCAGCAATACCTCTTTTTTTTTCTACCTCTCTTGCGACCCCTTGTACATCTGATCTTATATCTCTTCTTCCATCTCTAAAATGTCCACTTTCTCTATCACAAGACCCCTCCTCATGTTGACACACTGTTCTTTGGCTTTAATTATAATCTATACACTAATTATTCCCAGTCCCTATCACCATGTCAAATAGTGTTCCCTAGCTTCAGGCACACATGACTTGCTGCCGTGGACATCTGTACCTGGATGCTCAACAAACACTCCAAACTCACTGTGCTTTCCACTGCCTCCACTCCCTTCAACCAATGCTTATCCCCAGCTCCACCATCCACCTAATGGACTAGAATGGAAGCCTGGAAATTATACCTTAACTCCTGTCTTTCCCTCAATCCCTACAGACCATCAATCAAGTTTTATTTCAGGAGGGGAGGGGAAACTACAGCTGAAAATTACACTTTCAGCTATGTGTGACCACCAGACAGCTGTTTATGGAGAGAATACTCAACTTTTACCCTTCTATCCTTACCTTTTTTTTTCCCCAGGACACCTGGTACTCTCAGAATGTCACAGAGCATATCATATCAATCAACCCTGTTACTGCCTAGCTCCAAACTTCATTTCATGTAAAATAAACCTTGTTTAAACCACTGTTATTGTACATTTTCTATTATATGCCACCAAACATAAGCTTGACTGATATACCAAATTTGATTTTTTAAACCTTTCAGTTGTCTCCACTCCTCTCCATTGCCACTACCACTCCCTTAGTTGAAGCCACCATCATCTTGTTTCAATTATTGAAACACCACATTAACTGGCTGCCCTACTTCTATTCTTCCTCTAATCTAATCCACTGTTAATTTTGAAGGACAATCTGGGAATATGTATCAACAGCATTAAAAATGTTACCATTCATCAAACTACAGTTGACCCTTGAACAGAAGAGTTTGAATTGTGCAGGGGTTTTTTTGTTTTTTGTTTTTGAGACAGAGCCTCACACTGTCACCCAGGCTGGAGTGCAGTGGTGTCATCTCAGCTAACTGCAACCTCTGCCTTCCAGACTCAAGCAATCCCCGAACCTCAGCCTCCTGAGTAGCTGGAACTACAAACACATACCACCATGCCCAGCTAATTTTTTATATGTTTTTAATAGAGAAGGGGTTTCTCCATGTTAGCCAGGCTGGTCTAGAATTCCTGGGCTCAAGCTATCTGCCTGCCTTGGCCTCCCACAGTGCTGTGATTACAGGCATGAGCCACCGTGCCTGGCCTGTGCAGGACATTTACAGGCAGATTTCCTTCTGCTTCTGCCATCCCTGAGACAGCAAGGACAACCCCTCCCCTTCCTCCTTCTCCTCCTCAGTTTACTCAATGGGAATGCAATGAAGATGGAGACCTTTATGATTATCTACTTCACTTAATGAACAGGAAATATATTTTCTATTCCTTATGATTTTTCTTAATAAAATTTTCTCCACTTTCCACTTTAGCTTACTTTACTGTAAGAATAGAGTATATACTACATATAACATACAAATATATGTTCATCAATTGTTTATGTTATCAGTAAGACTTCCAGTCAACAGCAGGCTATTAGTAGTTAAGTTTCTGGGAAGTCAAAAGTTATATGTGAATTTTCAACATCAAAGGGGATCAGTGCCCCTAATCCAAGTACTGTCCAAGGGTCAACTTTATACAGCAATTTCACTTCTCAGAATTTATGCTGAAGAAACTAGTAAGATATGCATACAAATACATAATTGTGTTTATGGATGTTCATAACATCAATATTTACAATGGTTTACAAATGGAAACTATCTAGATATCCAATAACAGGGGATTAGTTACAGAAAACATGGTGCTTTCAAGGGAAAATTAACCTGTCATTTAAAAATCATAACACAAAATAATATTTTAGCATTTGAGAAAATGCTTGTCTACATTATCTACATATATACATATATATGTATGTGTATATATATATTTAAGTGAAAATAAAATAGGTTACAAAGAATACGTACCCAGTATCCCGATTTGTTTTTTTAAATTACGTAAACATACGTAGAAAACAAACCCGGTCCTACTTTTGTAACTACCCGAAAAGCTAACATTTTAATTAATTCGGATATCACATTAGTATTTATTGAACACCAATTACATGCTAAATACATAACAATAGTTCTCTTAGATCTTATAGTATTTCTTTTTTGCTTTTATTTTTTAGTGATGCTTTCAAAAACAGAAAAGATAATAAATATTCTCAAGCAACTCTGATCATGGTCACATATCCCACCCCCGACAACATGCTCCTAGACAACACCATCGTCCCTATTAACACTTCCCCACTGTACTGTAAAATACTTGTTTTGTTAACTGTATCTCCCACCAGGCTCCTGGAGGACGTGATCATCATTGTTCCCCAAGTGCCTGGCATATATTTGGTGGTCTATAAATATGAAATAGCAAATGAATGATGGTGCTATGAATTCAACCACACCTATACTTCTTTTCACCATCTGAGAGATACAGAGGATCCAAATCTTGGTAATCTAAATGCATGCCTCCAATACAAAGATCTCCAATAATCACCAGGCCTGAACCACTTCTCAGCAACTGGCCAGGCTGCAAGGAACCATATCAACTCCTTACTAGGACAGCTTAAGCCTCTGAAGAAATTATCTCATGCACTAAGGAATGACCTGACATAAAAGCCTACTTGAAAATAAGCTGATGCCTGCCCAGAGGGAATAATTTAAAATAACTTTCAAGAGGTGGGAGAATCATATACTCATTCCATATTCATCAGGTGTCTTCTATGTGCCAAAGAATCAATCCAATCCAACTGATAACATTTTCTCTGAAGATAGCTGCCTCTTGGAACACTGGTACAGAGATTCAAGAAATTGTATCACAGACCATCAGTTCTGCTAGTACATGTATTTCTTTGACAGGAATGACCTTAGACGTGATTGGTAAATAGAGGAATGATATCTGTGTTGGTTCATATGTAATTTTTCCTAGCTTGTTAATACTTTGCAGCAATCAAGGTAAGCACTCTCACAGGGAAACAGAAAGACTTAACAACATGTAAAGACCTCAGAACAAAGCTGGAAATGCACTCAAGTGCCTTTCTTTAACATGAGTAGTGGCTGACTTACTGGCTTCAAGAACCACTATGCTTTCCACTATGTTGACCTCATGGCAAAACTGCAAGAACAGCTATGAAAACATTTCTCCTTATACAGATAAACGAAGAAGGCTACACCCTGGATCAGACTTAATTTCAATAAAATCGTCTCTCTTAGAAGCAAATGCCCTCTGCAATCCACAGAGACAAGAGGGAAGCAAAGCTCAATGTGGAGACGGCAAAGGCTGGACCAACTTGCTAAAAAAGTTCCACAGCTCTTTAGTGGTCTGCCTCAATCCTGTTTTTCCCATAAACTCTGTTATTCTTAGTGGTACGTGATTTTGCAGAATGCCAGGTACAGATAGAGTCTGCCCTACATATCCATGGGTTCCACATCTGTGGATTCAACCAACCGCAAACCAAAAAGATCCCAAAAAATGGAGAGTTGTGGACACTTCCCTACAGAGAGAGAAGTGAGCCACCCCTACACACGGTTTTACCACCACCAAGAGGCCATGAGCTTGGGAAAGAAAAGACAATAGAGGGTAACACTCAACATAAGGACAAAAAAGGTCACATAAGGTACTTTATATACTTAAACCAGTCTTCTGCTCACTGATTCAGTGAACAAGTAATTGAATGTACAAGCAGGTAGAAACCTAGAGAGAAACAAGAAAACTGAGTGCCTATCCCACTGATTATTTCTTCCTGACACCCAAACATCTTAGCAAAAGATTGACCAGAATCGAGTTGCAAACTCTAAAGTCTTCTGGAGCCCAGTGAATGACATAAGGAGAATGGGTGCCTGGTAATAGGGAGCAAGGGGACAGGGACAAGCTAGAGATCATATGCTCCATCTAGAAGTGTTCAAATCGTTTTTCTTATCTACCATTGAGCCAAGGCAAAATGTGTATGCAGCCTAGACCTGGCTCACAGGCTGCCACTCCATGGCCCCTATGTTTAGCAGAATACAGACCAGGGCATCTGGATATTTCAATTGGGATCCAGACAGATACCTGACTCTACGACATAACCCAAAATTTAAAATCACCTTCCTATAAGTGATGGCTACAATGCACGAGAAGATGATGAGAACTCCACTACAGGAGAAACAAACCAGAACTATCTATCAAGATCCAAGATTTTGGAACCTGAGCTTGATTCCTTATTTCTTCATTATGATTGAAGAGTCCTATTACATAAACAAAGGTTTTGTTTTCTGGTGTCTTTAAAAATCAGCACCTATTCCTAAAAACTGCTTTATGGAGGTTCACTCTTTACAGTTTAATTGTCTGAAACGCCAAAGAAAAGATGAAGAATCTCTATAATCCAAGTCACACTTCACCATAAAGGGTCAAAGATAATGTCAGCAGACACACAGGTGAAATATATCAATTACAAATGTAAGAACTCTTAACCCACTAAAAACGTGTTTTCTTGAGTAGAGATTGCGAGAAGTCATTTTATGTACACTTTAGTATAATATTTAATGAAAGCAATAAACAGGTCTCATAATTTAGAATGAAATCTGTTTTCTTTTTTTCCTTTCAAGGCCAGTCAACATACACTGGATATTCCAATATTTTTCTTAAATCAATATTCTACTTTTTACCCACACAACAACTTTACAGTCAGAAATGTATATGCTAATGTACACTTAGCACTTCTTAATTGTTCTTACAGCTAAATTTGAACAATAAATTAAATTTCTCAGTATATGTTATGTAATGTAGACACAGGCTATAAAAATGTTGACATTGGTTATATTCTCGTAATGCAATTTAGTCCTTTTAGTAATGACTATGCAAATAATCAGCCACGGGAAAGCCATTTTCCATCTAGTACAATTACCTACTATCACAGAAGTAATTATTATTATTGTCCTGCTTATTGAAATTCTATAAAAACTCTTCAGATGCTAAGATAGTTCCAAAGCCATCGTGAAAACTCTCCTCTTAACAGACTCATCTGGCAACGACAATTACCAGCGTTAAGGAGGGCAGTTGCAGATGAACATTAAACAAGAAATTATCCCCAGAAGGTTCATAAGTTCTAAACTTTAAATGGGGAAATACTGATGGCTCCTAGTATATCCTCTTAACACCTTCAAGATACAACTTTTCACTCAGGCAAGGTCAACAGCTCTAAGAAGACTCAACTTCAATGGGTAGAAAACTCCACGATTCCAACCAGATCAGTTTCACCCCTAAACAATATCTACTTTCAGCCAATGCCCCCATAGTGCTGGTTACACTTCAGGAAACTCAATCAAACCTTCTATTTTACTGTGCTTCAATTTTCCATTTCAAAAATTGTTCCACCATCTTGAAACAGACCAAGGCGCTTGGGTGATCCATTGGCCACATCTGCCGAAGTTCTTCACAAGATCTCTATCCAACTTCACCTTGTCTCTTAGCATAGATGAGGAGGCCACAGGGTAGTGAAGAGGGCAAGGTACGCCATTCTTTCAAGGAGCTCTAAGGTCTCCCACCCACCCCACCTGAACCTGCGGGCCGGCAGTCCAGGCCTGGGCCTTACCAACTCCAGAATCATCCACAAGACCATGGTCACACAGGAGACCTGTGTTCCTTTCTCCATTCTTCTTCTCTAACACTATTCAGCAAACCTACCATCTGAAAAAGCTTCAACTGCCCACAAGGGCCTAGAGGAAAGAACTTCTTAAGAATCAGCCCTGCAGTCTGTCGTGGGTGGATCACCCTGCAATGTCTTACGCAAAAGGCTAATTCTACCCCTTCTCGGTGCTTATCTCAATGCAGCCCAAAGCCTTGAGAACCAGATCGTGTCAACCCGGGAAGTGCAGGTCCAGGCTAACCCATGCGGCTGGTTTCTCGGAGGCCCAGCAGGCCCTCCGGTTGAAGATGGCTGGTCTCTTAACTTCTTTATCCTGAACCTGGTCTTGGCGGCCAACACCTCTGAGGCCATTCCCTCCGGGGAGTGGTGGCTGGCTGTTCCTTGTGTTGTCCACTTGTGGAAAACCCAAAGCAGGTACAGTTGCGTTCCTAAGCCCTTGCTCCCCAAAGACCATGGGTGTTCCTCCATTGTTTGAAAGACGCCAGACTAATGTCTTCCTTCGCCACTTTTGGGAAGACATGAGTATCCAACGCTGGCTACTACTCATTAGGGCCTGGAGCCAGGTATCCACTGAGGGTGACGAGAGTGCTGGGTGCTGGGCGCTGGGCTCGCATCCGTGTCCTATGTCCCCATCGCCTCGGACTTCCACGTTCTCCTCCCACCCAGGGCCCTCCGCAGCGCCCCCTTTCTCCCCCAGGGAGCACTACACCCGCAAGGGCCGCCCCCACGCCCGAGCCCGGAGGGCGTCCGAGCCGGTGCGGGGGCAGCAGGTGGGGGCTGAGGGAGGTGGCCCGGGGGCCCCGGGGAGCGGTTTGGCGGTTGTCCCCCCGAACCCCCACCGAGCCGCCCCCTTCGCAGCCACCCGGGACCCCGCCTCGCCCCGGCCAGGCTCCGCTCGGATCGCCCGCTCCCCTCCTCCCCCGCGCCCCCGGCCCAGCCGGGCCGCGCACCCCCCGCCCCACACCCCGCCGGCCGCGGTTTGGCCCCCCGCATTCCCAGCACGTCCGGCGCCGACTTTTACCTGTACTTTCTGCACTCGAGGCGGCTCGTCGGGCGAGAAACACCTCCCCGGGACCGCTACCTCCCCCGCCCCGGCTCCGCCCGGCTTCCTCCTTCCCCTCCAAGGCCGCAAAGTAGATGGAGTAAGAGAGTGTGTGTGCGAGAGAAAGAGAAAGAGGGAGCGGGCGCGGGCGCCGCGGGAGGCGGCGGGCGGCGGGCGGCGGGCGGCGGGCGGCGGGCGGCGGGCGGCGGGCGGC